>NW_009940608.1:53986-82957 GCF_000696875.1 Nestor notabilis
CTCTGGTGCAGTTCATCATAGCACAGCAAACTACTTGGATACATAATTTTTATTCAGACTGAATGCAAAAAAGAACAGTTGTCAGTGAAAAGTAGTTATACAGATTCCAGGCCCAGACTGAATTTTCTTCTTATGGTAAACAAAGTAGTAGGAAAGCTTCTGCCACCAATGACTCATTTTCATTTACATTCATCTGGTCATCAGGAAGATGACAATAGAAATGCCTGCACTCATGAATGGCAGACACACGAGAAAAGAGGAGCAGAATTATATCTGTGAAGGACAGGACTTAGATAAGCATGAAGGTTGAGCTCTTAGGAGATCCTTGGTGATTTTTGATCACTACTGTTGAATTGGCAGATACTTTAACAGGAAGCAGGAAAAATTTACTAAGATGACGTATCATCAAATTTCCTTCATAGGTGGTTTACAGTCATGTAGTCATGTGTCAATACAAACTTAAATATCTGGGTTTCAAAACTGCTCCCCCCCAAAAATAATCAAAGTTTACAATGCATTCTATTGGTATAAAATTATGATCACACTAAATATGCTCTGTAAAGTTATTTCCAAAATACAGTACATGCTTTCTCTTTCTCTCATTAATTAGATTGAGTTTTACCACTGGGATCTGCAGGTTGCTTTTGAGGGTGGGTGGTGTTGTTCTGACAGAGAAAGCTCTTTGTTGTTGCAGATCTGCAGAGTGGTGGCCTAGGAAGTGGTCTTAACAATACCTTGTATTTTAATTCTGGGATGTGCCACGATTATGTGTCTCCACCTCTTGTCCACGAGCTGTTTCACTTTGAGAGTGATCATTTTGCTGAAGCCAGCAACACTTCTATTTTCTCACTTTCACATTCTTTAGTCAATGCATAATTCACTAATTATCAGAAGAATTTTCAAGGAAACCATTTGGAAGAATAGCATTTTTTCAAAGACTGAAGTCAGTGAGAAGTGACAGCATAATTGATGTTGACTGAATTTAGTGGTTCACTTCTTGTGAGCTTGATACTCTGACATAAATTGCAGAACTGTCATTGCTCAAGAGCCGCCACTCACTTGTCTTTGAGTGGCAATGCCATCGAGTCAGCAAGGTTTTAGGATTATTACTGGAAGATGATAATCAAGATACTTGGTGCCCTGCATGTGCAGGAAGTGCAAAAATAAAAATAAATTCTGATTCATTTTGCTGAAGTTTTAGTGGAGAGACATTTTGGCTGGGAATGGACTAACTGCATTTAATTTCTTCCAGTTTTGGAAGGACTGGTAGAATGCATTCTGGCATCCATATCTGACGAATTAAGGATTGTAATTTTGTTGTACTTATATATTGTCTAAATGTGTGACGGATTCCCAGTCTTTTATGAGTGATCATATAGATTCAGTTAAAAGTGTGGAAGAAAACACAAATTTTTCCTTTAGAGGAGGGACCTAGCCTCATTTTAGTATGATTTTGCATCTGGAAATTGCATTTGTTTCATGATGTCTATGGGGCAATATAGCACTGACACTGGAATATATGATAAAGCTAATTATTAAGATATTCCTCCTGGGAATTGCTTGGATTGACAAGGAATTATAGCATTGGAATAGAAGGTGTTAGTGGTACAGACTGTCTTAAAACAGATTGAAATTTCATTACCAGTGATGTCATTTTTTCTCTCCCAGAAAATGTGGTCACACCTGACACTCAGGAAACAGTTTCCCCCCTAAGGTTCTCTTTCTGCACTGGTGGAGACTTTCAGGACAGCTTTCAGTTCTGGAGGTATCAATTTTAGAAAAGCAAAATATAGAAGACAAATAAATACTAACCCACTTTCAGGTTTAAATGAAAGTTAGTGTGTTAACCTTTCCGCCATGTTGGTGATTTGTTCTAGACTTTTAAATCCTGGGACAAAAGCAATGTCTTTGCAGTTAGATATTTCCTTTCGGGTGTAATGAAGTGGGAAGAGCACAGGGCAGTACATATTTTTGTGTAAATTTACTGTCTTCATAATATAAACCCATGTCAAGAGTGGGTGCTTCTGCTTTTCCTCAAAGATGAAGCAGAAGAAGCATGAATAAAATAAGAATTCAGCTATCCAGCTACATGTGACAGCAAAATGTTTTATAATCCCTCCAGAATTCCCATTTATTAACAATCAGATTTAAAAAAAAAAACAAAACAAAACAACAACAAAAAAAAACCCCAGTTTTTATTTGAATCATAGAATACCAGGTTGGAAGGAACCTCAAGGATCATCTGATCCAACCTTTCTAGACAAAGTATGACCTAGACCAGATGGCTTAGCACCCTGTCCAGCCGAATCTTTAAAGTGTCCAGTGAAGGGGATTCCACCACTTCCCTGGGGAGATTACAGTGGTGACTGTTCTCATTGTAAAAATTGTGATTTTGTGTCACAGAGATACAATTATAAAACCTACAGTTCACTAATAGTAAAATGTAAGACAGTCTTAGAAGTGTAGCAGTTCTGCAAGGCTTCACGGCTACCTCCACTAGCAGATCCCTTTTCCTTACAGTGAGTCCTCATGCATACTTAGTTTTGAAAGATATAGTTCTTTCTTCCCTGAGATTTGGTTAGCTGACATCACGTATTGTTTTATAATAGGATTTAGGTATGGTTCCAGCTTTCTCAGGTTTGTTGCTGACATACAGTTAAAGGCACCACCCATGCAGCAAGCTTCAGATGCTAAACATCGCTAAAACACAGAGGCCTTGAAACATGAATAGCTCATCAGTAAATCTTTGGTCTTTGAATATTTATGAAGTCAAAATGCAGCCATTTATGCTCATAAGCAGACCAAGCACAAACAAAAACTACTACTTGAATAAGCCAGAAATGCGTCTGTGGGTCTCATCCGCGGGATAGAAAGCCACACTCCTCCAAATGTGCCAGCCACCCACTGTGCGCACATTCTTGTGACTATTTTCTGGAACAAAACCAATATTCATTCTCATACGCTGAATGAGCATGGCTGGCTCTGTCTTGTCTTTGGCACCATGCTAAAATACTCTAATTTCATTGTGGAAATGGCACTGTTCTTTCTAAAGAAGGGATATGTTTTATCTATACAGCAGCAAAGCTCTGATGTGATTCTTTGCCATCCAAATGGACTCAGATTAGGACTGCTATGAAATACTATACTGAAACAATATTTTTAATGTCAGAACACAGCTTTGTCAATTTGAACAAATTTCTGTTTAAAAAATAAGATGGTTTTAGTTGAACTTTTCACCAGAGGAAGACAGGGAAAACATTTTGTTTCCAGTTCCTGATGGGATGCATCATGAACAAAACACAGTGCGTGAAGGAACAAGAAGGCAAAAAATGAGCAGAAGAGTCTTAAACAAACAGTGCTGAAGGACTACAGCTTTTCAGCTGGATTATATGTCAGTTGCAAGTAAATGCAGCATCTTCAATATTTCTATATTCTGATACACATAATAAGTGTACAGGTTCCATGGGACAAAATGAATAACACCCCTGTACTTTCTTCATGTCCTAGATAGAAACTACATAAGATTTGTCTCTTTTGCCAAAGAAAGCATCTATGTTCTACAGTGCTACACCATTCTCTTGCCTATCAGAAATGTCACTGGATTTTCTTCCTTTCTCCAGGAGGCTTGTTTGTGAATTTGTGTTAGTTCTACTGAATTTATGAGGAGTGTCAGAGGTACTCGGTAGCCAGAAATGTTAATCACAGCAAAGTCTCTGTAGCATCCACCTCTGAGATTCTCTTAAGCAATGATTCATTTCAGAGCTCACTTTGCTTTAGATGTAGAGGTAATGAAGGGTGAATAGGTCAGTCAATCTTACCATGTCCAGCCTTGAATGAGAAAAGACAGGGCTCAGATGTCAGAAACAAACAAGAGACTATTGATACTGCTGGACAAACAGCACTGCTGACTTCTCTGTTTCTCCAACGTGCCAGAGGAGGAACAAAGTTTATGTTACAGTTATCACCTGTACTCTTAAGTCCTGAACCAGTTGCAGAGGAATGGATTGCTGGCTTCACTGCAGATTTATAGTCCTCTCTCCTTAATCTTTCAGATTAGCTTGCCAGCCTCTGTACCACCAGTGCTAGTTGTTTTGATGACCATATATGAACATCTGTCTACTGGTTAATGTTACAAAATCTGAGAAGAACCAGGAGCTAACGACTTTAGGGACTATCTAAGATTTCACTCAGGGTAGAAGGCAGAAACTGTAAAAAAAAAGTATTCCTTTTGTTTAATTTTTAATGTTCTGAAAAACTTAAGTGCTTAGCACCTTAGTCTTTAGGTAAGTGACCACCCTCTTCGCTGCCCTGTGAGCTTTGCAGTCATGCAGAAGTATGCAATTTACTTCCACATATGTTCTTAGAGATCGTGTGCTGAATAAACTAGGAAATAATCATGGCTGAATAACTAGGAAACAATCGTTGTTGTTCTTTGTAAATAGTGTAAAGCATTACTAGTGTACAGAGCTGGTAGGCATGATTATTTGGAGCTTAACTATACTTCTTTTACTTATTATTTTTCATTAGTGATTCTAACAGAAAGAGTTGGAGGGTACTTTCTGGAAACTTTCTGACAGTGTCACTTTGGAACCTATCAACATTGTTAAGATTTGGCATATTGCAAGAAGTAATGCTTAACCTTGTTAATAGAAATGGGGTGAAATGCTAACACTGTAACATGAAAAGCTATATGCAAAAGGGCTTATACCTAGAACTTTTGCTAGAAGTTGGATCTTTCCTCTTGAAACCATGAGAAGGGAAGAATCTGGGTGCTTTGGTTGATGAAGGACTGACTGTAAGCCACCAATGTGATGTAGCGCTGAAGAGAGCAAATGCTGGCTGTGAGTACCAAAGATGGGGAATATTTAGCAAAGAAGTATGCCACTGGCTAAACACTGCTGGGACTATGTAATATAGGTTTGGTCACCTACCCAGAAAGGTTCAGTATGAGCTCAGCTCAAACGAATGGGGCTTGTGGGATGAGTAGAAGGAAGGAGAGTTTCAGAAGAAACTGTAGAGGTGGGATTTTAAGTTGACCAGACTGAAAGGTGGTAGAAGATATGACTGTTCATTTTAAATGTCAGTCATTTAAATGTTTATAGCATACATGCTAAAAACAAAGGAAAAAGAGAGCATTATTTGAGCTAAAGAATTATGTTAGCATCATTCATGGGTACATGCAGGTTATTTTTAAAGGGTTGTAAAGCACAGGAAAGGTGAGCTTCAGGAGCAGTGTTCAGAGGCAGCGCAGGAGAACACTTTATTCCTTCAGAAGCAGAAAGAAGAACTGTAGGCTCAGCTGCCTGGGACAGGAGGGACTGGACTTCTAGACCCAATGTAAAATAATCTAGCTTTGGCCCTATTCATGAAGTGCAATACACAAAAAAACATTTTACTGAGATGGGGTGGTGTGTATGTGTCTGTCTAACTTTAATGAATGCAGCCCATTCATGGCAGCCTGCTTGCTAGTAACATTCTTTGGTTATCTGGTGTTCGAGCTGATTTTACATCAAATGACTGAGGTTTCACTTTGGCTCCTCACTCTTCCACATCAAACACCATGCAGGATTTGTAGCAGTGATTGTGGCTCTGGATTCACAGACCTGAACATCTGGTCAGACACTGCAGGAATTTTTTACTTTTACTTTACTTTTACTTTTTTAAGTAAAAACTTAATCCAAATAAGTGTGTGCATTCGACTGAATTTCTGTCATGTGCAGGAACACACAATACAAAGTTTATACTGATGTTTTGCTTTGTCTCAGCTGTGGAAGAAGCTTCAGTACTTTGTAGATTATAACATTTGAATGTCATAAAGTGTCTGCAGGTCTAGCATCATAATCATAGGTACAGAGTTAACGGTCAAATTCAAATACTGGTGTTAATTTACAGCACTAGAATGTTATGTGCCTTTATTAGCTTTCATTCAGCACCACAGGGTCCCTAAACCAGCATTTACTTCTTTGCTGAACAATGATCTGTGACTCTTTCCACCTGTAAACTGTCTGGTCACTGCTGTGAACTAAGCAAGTAATAGGCAGGCGAATATTCATAGAATTATAGAATAGTTAGGATTGGAAAGAACCTAAAGATCATCTAGTTCCAACCCCCCTGCCATAAGCAGGGACACCACACACTAAACTATGTCACCCAAGGCTCTGTCCAGCCTGGCCTTGAACACCGCCAAGGTTGGAGCATTCACAACTTTCTTGCGCAACCCATTCCAGTGCCTCACCACCCTCACTGTGAAGAACTTCTTCCTTATATCTAATCTAAACGTTCCCTGTTTAAGTTTAAACCCATTACCCCTTGCCCTCCCCCTACAGTCCCTAACGAAGTCTCTGCCCAACATCCTTATAGGCCCCCTTCAGATACTGGAAGGCTGCTATGAAGTCTCCATGCAGCCTTCTCTTCTCCAGGCTGAACAGCCCCAACTTTCTCAGCCTATCTTCATAAGGGAGGTGCTCCAGCCCCCTTATCATCCTCGTGGCCCTCCTCTGGGCTTGCTCCAACAGCTCCATGTCCTTTTTATATTGAGGACACCAGAACTGGACACAATACTCCAAGTGAGGTCTCATGAGAGCAGAGTAGAGGGGCAGGATCACCTCCTTTGACCTGCTGGTCATCTGTGTTTACTTTATCCTTTCTGGTGCTGTTGATTCTAACTAGCTCATGAGAGCAACTGGGGGTAGTTTTGCCTGGAAAAATCTTAATTAGAAATAGTTAATGATTGTATGAGTAAAAAGCAATAATGACACATAGGGTCTTATATTCCCTAAGCAGGTTTCTATTCACAATTTGGTATTTTGGGAAATGTAATGAACTCTTGTGGTTTAAGCCCAGCTGGTAACTCAAAACCACGCAGACGCTTGCTCACTCCCTCTCTTTATCCCCCCTCCCATTCCCAAAGGTATGGGGAGAAGAATCAAAAGAATCTAAATCCCACAGGTTAAGAACAGTCCAGTAACTAAGGTACAATACAAAACTACTACTGCTACCACCAAGAATAATAATAATGATAAGGGAAATAACAAGGAGAGAGGATACAATTGCTGACCACCCACTGACCGATACCGACTCCAACCTGAGCAGCCATCTGGGCCTTCTGGGTAACTCCCCCCCAGTTTATATACTGGGCATGACGTGCTGTGGTATGGAATACACCTTTGGCCAGTTTGGGTCAGGTGTCCTGTCTCTGCTTCCTCCTGGATTCTTGTGCCCCTCTTCACTGACAAAGCATGAGACTGAAAAGTTCTTGATCAGGTGAGCATTACTTAGCCACAACTAAAAACATCGGTGGGTTATCAGCATTGTTCTCAGACTAGAGTCAAAAACACAGCACTGAACCAGCTCCTAAGAAGGAGAAAAATGACTGCTACAGCTGAACCCAGGACATACAACAAATGTAATGAACAGAAGTATTTATTGTAGTAAGAATAATTGAATGTTGACCAATCTTAAGGACTAGGTTTCTATGATAGCTTGACCCCAAAGTAGTACCCTTTCTTTAGTAAGGAGATAATAATGATGCATGAAGCATTTCCATTTGAAGAAAAATCACAAGAAAGAATAATGTAAGTATAAAAAGGCTCCTTCATAAACCTTTACTGATCATGCATAACATCTTTGTCCTATTTAAATCAATATCAGGACTTCTGATTTGCTTATACAGCACAATTACTGTTAGTGATCTTTTATACTTGTTGTTTATTCACAGTATGACATTTATTTAGGGATAGAATTGGACAAAAAATAGTGATATCTAGTGTATTTGTCTTGGACTGCCAGCCCCCTTTTTAAAAAATGATCTGGAAATTATATTCTAATCCTTTAAATGCTGTGCTTTGTAATGCAAATCTGTGAATTCAGATGGTCTGCTACTATTTCTTCAGTGACAAGCAAACAGCCACTGACATTCACACAACCCTGTTTTATAGATAAATCCAAAGAAAGAAAATTAGAGAAGGATAATCCCATAAGATTTTCCTTCCAAAGTCAGCCCTAAACACATCATCATAAAAAGAGATGCAAAACCATCCTGCATTGTATAATATTTTGTGGCTGGCATTCTTCAAGGAATGCAGCTCTTTTCTTTCTCTTACAATGGTCTACTGCAAAATATCAAACCTACAAGCCATAGCCATTTACCAGTATTCTGCAGACTTTCTCACACTTATTAAAAGAGTTTTGTCTTTTTACACCTAACTTCACAGCTTCTGTATGGCTTCCTACTTCCCAAAGATTAAGATCATCTATTTTGATATTTTTCCAGTTTCTCAGCATGTTAAATTTGTGTTACAGTCTCTGATTCTGGCTGTTTACTGTTCAGTTATTTTAGAGAGCCTCTTTCAAAGGTGACTTCACCCTCCAAGTAAATGTAACTTCACTCTCCAAGGAATTCAGTGTCATCAAGTTACATTTTATTTCTATATAAATACAGCAACAATTAAACACACACACAGTTACTTAGACTGTTATTATAACAAACAGAGGGACTGTAGAAAGCAAGTATCATCATAGTCAATGTATTGGCTCCCTCTGTGTTTCTTTGAACTGAATTTGTTTGGGGTTTTTTTGTTATAACTAATGAGGATTTTACAACTGTTAGCATTGCAGAGTCAACACAGCCATGAAAGGTTGATCTGGATTCAGTTTTGCTTCATACATCATTAATAAATCTGTCAGCTTAGCTCTGACTGCATGAATTCTATTTCTGATGATGGAAAAAGGGATGCAGCTCAATTTTCCACTCTAGTTTGGCTTTGTAGCACTGGCAGTTAGAGACACTACATTTTGGTTTGTAAAATCAGGAATGTTTCCATAGAAGCCTTTGAGAAAGGCAGTACTTGTGAAGAATACTTTTCAATTCCTAGTTTAATTCAATTCCTTAATTAATTTAAAATGTTTTCTAATAATGCCTGTATATAGGTTGGATCGCTATTTTTTAGGTGGGAACTGTGACATAACTGATTAGATATGCCAAAGCAGGGAGATAGAGAGACTCCAGCTGCCAAATTATTTGTGTAATTTCTGGCTTGTTGTGTGGCATCCATGGGAAGCACACAGTTTTGGCATTAGAAACCACTACTAGGTCTGTCAGGTACATTACTAGTGTTCTTTTATTAATATGTACATGAAAGGTTACTGTGAAGCAATTAAGAAGGTTTATGTTGCATTTTGCTTTGGCTAAGGGACAGGAGGAGCATGGTAGGGAAAAACAAAAGGCAAATTACTTCAGAGTGTGGAAGAATTTACAAAAATGTAGATTTGTGATCACAGTGCAACTGATATCCAAACACAAATAGATAGAGGAATCAGCACATCAGCAACCTTCTATTTAACATGAATTCTCACCTAAATATAAGAGCATTTCTGTAGCAGCTTCCTGACACTAAACAGCATCACATGGCTTACAGATCATTACATACAGACTTCCTGCATATTTCAAGAAAAGAAAGTTACTGAGGCATACTTTGAATCTTTCAGGCAGTAAACATTCTTCTGACATACCCACACTGAGACTGCATTCATGTTCGCTGACGACTCTGATGAAACAAGTGTCCAAACAACGAGCTAGACTTACAGGGAAGGATAGAGTAAGAAAGTTCTGACCTGACAGAGGTAAGTTTTGCTGGGCTATGTCTCCAGGCAAAGGACTGAGAAGTTAGCTGAGGGAGGAATCCTTACCTCTCAAAGTAAGAGTGGAGGCATGTTATTAAAAGCATGTTTTATGGGTTTATATCTTCGTAATCCAGCAAATGCTGTAAATATGTGCTTAACTCTCACCTGATCTACTGACCTTATTTATACCCTATCAGGTAATAAGACTGAACTGAATGAGAATCCAACTTAGGCAAATCTGACAGTGTGTCCCTGCCCAGGTCAGACTGATGTCCTAGGAACTTGGGCTTCTGGTGCCTTAGGAAGCGAGAGCAGAAGTAGGAGATTACTGTGCTTTTACTTTCAGGAGCCAGGATGACACGGCAGCGCTACCAATCCTCGAATTAACCATTCATCTTCCAGAACCACTGTCTAATTGATTACTCCCATAACTGCAAAATGTCTCTCATCCCTTCTCTTATGCCCACACACACACCATTTCTTTCTGTCAGTCACCTTTCCAAAGCTGTCTTGGCAATGCCATTAGATGGTAACAAATTAAAGCAGCTACAGCACAGAGAAAATCTGAGGATAATGTAAACTGCATTGAACTTAATTTCAGGCCAGGCAGCAGGAAGATTATTGTACCATTGTATGCTTGTACAACAGAGCAGTACAAACTTCCATTAAAAGGTTTTAAATTAAGCTGCTGGCAGATTTGTAACTTGTAGTGATGTAAAGACAAAGAATACATATTCCAGATGGGGAACTAATTTCATTTTTGTCAGAGAAAGACTGAACTTCTGACATAATTTACATACTTAAAATGTTAAACTGAAGATTAGCTGGAATCTAGCCACTGCTAATTTGGTATCAGTTTCAGTGCTCTGAAACTCACAGAAGTCTCAAATTGTCATGTCAAGAAAAGTTAGGAATGTACTGATGAACAGAGCTCTATTTCAGGCTCTACTGTAATGAAGGGAAGCAAACCACAATATTCCAGGTCAATTTTTGGGATTATTAATGATGCATTTCCCAATAACCTGGGTCCTAACAATGAAGTGTGAAACAAGAATAGCAGAAAATCATTGGAATTGCAGCATGGAAAATTCCGGGTATCCCACTGCAATTTTGCACAAGGTGTGCTTAGTCCCTGAATTGGTTATTTTAATAATTCACTATTATCTGTTTTCACCTTGACTTTAAAAACATCGGCAATTATTACTGATATTTCTAAAAGACAAAATTATTTATTTGTTGTCAACTAGGGGCTGAAGAAGTGCAGACTCACCAATTAAAGGCTTTTAACAGCTGGATGCTTCCTAACTGCTTAGCAGAAACATTAACTACTTTAAAAAAAAAATCCTCACTAATCTGAAGAGAGCTATGCCTCTCAAAAGCAACGGATGAGAAACTTGTTGAAAGCAAAGGAAAAGAAAGAGTTTAAATTATACATTGTTCTCCCTTCAGACAGACAGAGCAATTAATTTTTAATGGCAAAATGCATGGTCCCATTTTCCCCAGCATTAATTATTCCTTGGGGGGTTATGATGAGACTATATGTTCATGGGTCATTTTACTCCATTTACACTGATTCTCTACATGGGATGCTCTCCAACATACAGAAGTCACTAGCTGGTGGCCTGAAGGAGTAGTGCTCACATTGTCTCTTCTGTGCTGCTCTGTAATAGGGTTGTCCATTCGGAGAAATCCAAGGGCAACATCTGCTTTGTTCCTGCTACTCCTAGCAGCAGATGTTCTCCTGGGGCAATTACCAGCCAGATGAGTTTGTGGTACCTTGCAAGGTGTCTCAAACAACTCTGGTTTTGACATGTTCTTTATTGCTGAATTTTACATCTATCCAGTACTAGGCTCAAAAGTGCAGATATTATCTATCACACAGGATTTGTGCTTTCTCTTACCCTCTATTTGAAGGAGAGAAGATAGCTGCTTTTTTAGTGTTTTGCTTCTATGTGTGCTTGCTAGTCAAGAAATTGAAGAGAGTGCTTGTCCCTTTTGACAGAAATTAGTACAATTTGTCTTGGGATTGTTTATTGGCATTTTTTGCAGAACGAGATATAATTACGTCTCTTTCCTTCTGGAATAAGGGAAGAGGGCTAAAGCTGTGTGTTTTACCATGGCTCATATCCATGAGTTTTAAACAAGCTTTCTGGGACAGATTGGCATCTAAGATGTTTCTTCACTGAAGATTTTATGAATGTCTTTCATTTCCTAGAAAGACAAGCTGAAGGCAGGCCAGTCTTACCCCTGTTCCTGGAAAGATCATGGAGTTACCTGGAAACTGTGGTAAGGCACATAGAAAATAAAGAGGTGATTGGTGACAGTCAGCCTGGCTTCACAAAGGGCACATTGTGCCTGAAAAATGGGGTGGCTTCCTGTGATGGGGTTATTTCATTAATGGATAAGGGAAAAATGACTGAAAAGTCTACCCGGACTTGTGCAAAGCATTTGACAAGTGTCTAGCACAACATCCCTGTATCTAAGTTGGAGAGATACAGATTTGAAGGATGGACCACTCAGTGGATAAGGAATTGGCTGGATGGTTGCACTCAAAGAGTTGTAGCCAATGGCTCAATGTCCAGGTGGAAACCAGTGATAAGTGGTGTCCCTCAGGGGTCGGTGTTGGGACCAATCCTGTTCAACATCTTTGTCAGCAACATGAACAGTGAGATTGAGCACGCCCTCAGCAAGTTTACCGATGACACCAAACTGTGTGGTGTGGTCAACACGCTGGAGGGAAAGGATGCCATCCAGAGGGACCTTGACACACTTGAGAGGTGAACCAGTGCAAACGTCATGAAGTTCAACAATGCAAAGTGCAAGGTCCTACACATGGGTCGGGGTAATCTCAAGCACAAATATAAACTGGGTGGAGAATGGATTGAGAGCAGACCTGAGAAGACCAACATGATTGACAAGAATCTCAACATGAACTGGCAGTGTATGCTTGCCACCCAGAAAGCTAAATGTATCCTGGGCTGTATCAAAAGGAGCATGACCAACAGGTTGAGGGAGGTGATTCTCCTCCTCTACTCTGCTCTTCTGAGACCACACCTGCAGTACTGTGTTAATCTCTGGGACCTTCAACACAAGAAGGTTGTGGACCTGTTGGAGCAAGTCCAGAGGAGGCCACAAAGATGATCAAAGGCTGGAGCACCTCTCCTATGAAGACAGGCTGAGAGAGTTCACCTGGGAAGCGAAAGCTCTCAGGAGACCTTACAGCAGCCTTTCTACACCTAAAGGGGAAGTACAAGAAATCTGGAGAGGGACTTTTTACAAGGACATGTACTGATATGACAGGGAGGGGAATGGTTTTAGGATGATAGATTTAGACTAGACATTAGGAAAAAATTCTTCATCATGAGGATGGTGAGACACTGGCACAGGTTGCCCAGAAAAGTGGCTGCTCCATTCCTGGAAGTGTTCAAGGCCAGGCTGGATGGGGCTCTGAGCAACCTGATCTAGTGGAAGGTGTTCTTCCAGGAAGTAAGTGATTTTTAAGATCTCTTCAAACCCAAACCATTTTATGATTCTATGAAATTGATCCCAGAATGTGTTTAATGTACTTCTGATCCTTCAGGTGCGCTAAAGAGGTATGTTCAAACAGAAGTTTATGATAGATGAAGACTTGGGGGCCAGTCAAAGACTGAACAGACATGAATCTTGCCTTAACATCAAAAAGATGTACTTGCCTGTCCCATTTCCATTGCTGAACAGGAGGCGGATCTGGTATCATAAATATTAGTTAGCTGCGAAACTTATGTATTTGCAGCCTGAATTACATTGGGGAATATATTCTGACTAATCTGTTTAACTATTCTGTCTGCATCCTTTCTGGTTTGATAATAATAGTAAGCTCTTCCCTGATTAATATTCTAACCTTTTAAATATGTAAAAGCTACCTAATTTGCTGCTGCGGCATACCTAAGCAGATATAGTATGTTAATTAAAGTGTTTGTCATCAACTAGCATTTATAATGTTTTCCCCCAAAATACACTTGCAAGTATATGTTATGTGAGTTTTGTTGTTTTTTTTTCTTTCTTGTTCCATTTAAGATAAATATTTTAGACTATTCCCAGTTTGCATTTCCATAGCACATTCTGATCTCTGAGATCAAAGTTAACGAATTATATGGAAAATCCAAGATTTCTTCATGGTTCCTCTTAAATTGATTCATTTTGCCATTGTCCTGGCTCTGATCTTTGAAATAGCATTTCCATTTTGCTGTATGCATAAATATCATCATAGAATCAGGTCCCATGAATGTGGCTAAGGATCTAATGTTATGCACCACATCTTACAATAAAGTGAATTAATGCACAGAGAATGAAACTTTTCATCTGATGCTACCAGCATTTGATGTTGATCACATAAAAGAATAAAGTGTTCCTTACTTTGCATCTGTCTGTTGCCAAATTATCTTACAATAGACTTCATTTTAAAGAATTTTGACCATTTAGACCTTATTTCTTCATTGACTCTTATTTTTAAATGATGAGACTAAAAAAAGCAACAAACCCCAATAAAAAAAACCTCCGACCAACAATACACAGCACGAGTTCTGAATGCTTCTGAGTAACACTGTCAATCTCAGTAAAATCCTATACAAGTAATTTATTTATCCATTAAATGTCAGCACTAGAAGAAAAAAAAGAAAAGAAAAGAAAAAGGGTGGGAGAAATGCAGAAAGGTAGGCTTCAAGTCGTCTGGCATTTACTGCCTGCAATACTTAGAGTCTGTAGGTTACTTTGGTTAATTGAAAAGTCAGAAAGTATTCATTTTAGGTGGAAGAAAATGTTTTGTGTAGTGATATGTGCTATTTCCACACAATAAATGAAATAAAAATTGAAACAAAGGTGATTGCAAAGTGAACGACTGAGATATTTTGCCTCATAAATGTCAAAAGAAAATACTTTGAATTAAAAGCCCTGAAATGTTTGGCTGGGAAAAATGAGATTGAAGATTCACATTTTCTTTCATTTGTCTTGGTCCTGCATTTTAACTGGAGCAATTAGTACATTTGATTTGATATAAATTAAAAAGATTTGTCAAAAAAAAGTGCTTTCTTGGTAGAATTTTATTTTCCCTTCAGATCTACCTCTGTGTAGGCTAAAGAACTTGAACACATGCTATAACTTTGAAGAAGCTGGTCTGCTTCTACATGTACTGCCCTAAGTTTGTTTTCAAAATTATAGTTCTGGAAAGGCACATGGATGCAATTTTCAGTTCCAATATTTTTCTATCACCAGATTTTGGAGTGCTTTTCCTTGGCTTTAATTTTCCTTGTCGTCTTACTCTGTGTTAAGGACATGGTGCAAGAGACTCACAAATATTTTTTGTGGGAGCAAAACTGTTCTTTTTTTTGCTTTTCTTGTTTTTTCAGCTTCAGCAGGAGGGTATGCTGGAAGATATGCTAGGCAGCAGCGTCTTCATCCTTGGATATACTCAAAAGCTGTCTGAGCATGGTCCTGGAAAACTGGCTCTAGGTGACCCTTGAGCATCATAGGTGGACAACATGACCTAAAGAGGTCTCTTGCAGCTTCAACTATTCTGTGATACCTAATAACACCCAGCCTAGAAGGACCTCTGAAATGTAACTTGTCTAAGGGTGAAGAGAACTATTAGGATGAATTTGTCAGTCTTTTTCTCTCTTCTTCAGCTAAGCAGATGCCTCATTGTGACTTTAAGAACTAGAAAGAAACATGGAGAAATAGTAATATGGTGGGAAGGATTGTGAGAAAGTGAGTTTTTAGGAAAACAGCGTGAGAGAGTTGAGAAGGATAAGAATAGACAAGTGAAGAAGCTCAGAAGCAACATGGGAAGAGTAGTTGCAGCAATGAAAGAAATCACTGTTTTACCTGGTTTATTTCTGAATTAAAGCAGTAGCTTTTTCTTTCTTCTCACTTTGCACTTTCGAGGCCTTTCTTACAAAGAAAGACAAAAATCAACAAGTAACAAACTTTTAGGATCCTTGTATCCAAACTTTGCAATTTGAAATGAATAAGTATGTGCCTTGGTCCCAGTTCAAACATGGTTTCCCAAATAAAATGACTTTTTATGTGTCTTATTTGGACTTAAAATGTAGTTTAAAGTGTGGTGACTCCATCACTTGTACGGCCCATGAAGAGCATGTTGCTGACACACAGCAACAGTTAAAAATAACATCAGACACAAGTTTCTCTGCCAAATTTTGAGATATGCGAAGAGCTTTGTTTCAAAGAACCATGGGGTTTTGTTTTGGGTTCTTTTGTTTTTTGTTGTTGGTTTTTTTTTTTTTAATTTAGCTTAAGTTCCCAGTCACCTGTATTCATTAAAGAGAGTGACAAGAATCATCACACATGACCTTTCTAAAAGGTAACTTAAAAAAATCCAAAACAAACAAACAAACAGCAAAACAAAAAAATACTCCAACCAGATAGCTGTATACCCATAAACTGCCTCGTAACAAGAACCATATGTTAAGGGGAAAAATATTCTCCTAGCAATAGAATGCAAACATGCCTATTAGGGTATCACTCAACAACAAAAGATGTCTGTATCTTAATACCACGAATATATGTGGGAGAGAGTTTTATATATTTTGTTGGCTTCACTTCAGATGAGAAGGAGGAATGAGAAAATAAAGAGTAGCAAAAAGGAGCCACTGAATTCTAAATTTTGCTTCCACTCATTCACTTTCAATAGGAAAGATTAGGATTCCTTTCATACTGCCCTTTGCTTTAGACATTGCACTTGCAGGACACCTTGGGACCTTTAGGTCAAGAAAGTCCTACAGATACCCACATTCAGCTGTAAGAAAGAAGTTCTTTACTGTGAGGGTGGTGAGGCACTGGAACAGGTTGCCCAAAGAAATGGCAAATGCTCCATTCCTGGCAGTGTTCAAGGCCATGTTGGACAGGGCCTTGGGTAACATGGTCTAATGTGACGTGTCCCTGCCCACGGCAGGAGGGTTAGAACTAGATGATCTTAAGGTCCTTTCCAACTCAGACCATTCTATGATTCTATGATTTAGCTGGTGGGTAAAGCAATCTCTAGGAACTGACCACATAATGATCAAAAATAACAGTAGATGAGATTTTGATATCAGGGTGATTTGAAGGATTGGATACAACCTAGCAGAGTTTTCTTGCATTTATTTTTTGTTCAAATGTACCTCTTTTCAAAAAAAGAAACACTGACTTAAGCTCCATGGTTTTTTTTCCTGCTAGTAACTCCCATAACAACTTGTCCAGCTGCAGAGGAAAAAAAAAAAAAGAAAGATTTTTCTAAACATTGGCTCTACAAACAACCTGGGGTTTAAAAGCCCTTCTGCTTTTTGTCTAGCTGCTTCATCATTACCAGTAAATGAAGATTCTGTGTGCCGTAAGACCTGTGTAATCCTGAACTGTCTGTTTGTGATTGAAGACAGACTCTACCAGCATCACTCAAAATTAGTTAACAATACTTTTGAAGGCAGGTTTGCCAGGAGAAAAATTCGGGCTTCCTTTCCTCCTATCTGGGCTGTGTTAGCAGTGTTGAAAGGTGTGAAAACTTTTGTCACTAAAGTAAAGGCAGCTATAAATAAAGGCCTTGGGTGACATGGTCTAGTGTGTGGTGTCCCTGCCCATGGCAGGGGGATTGAAACTCGATGATCTTAAGGTCCTTTGCAACCCTAACTATTCTACGGTTCTATGAGTACACACAAAGAATAGATTTGCAAATCAAGAAAGCATAACTTTGTCATTTTGCAGAGCTGAACCGTGGTTTTAAGGTAAGTGTAAAGCTATACTGTAGTGAGATGATACCCTCTTTTGTAATAGCATTATACTGCTTTTGTGGAATTTTTTATTAGTTCTTCATTTTTAGTAGTAATTTTAACAATACCCGTATAAACAGCAGTTTGGAAAATGAAGTAACATATCCTGTCAAGCTGTTTTCCAGCATAAATCCATTATTATTCCATTTATAACTAATGACAGATGCCAGAAATAGAAATCTGATCATTAATTATGTGCATTATCTCTCTGGCCATGCACCTGCACATGGTTACTGTCAGGGTACTCAAGAAGTCCTATTGTGCTTTTGATGCTAAATTATATGTCTCTGCAATGATTCCAGTTTTCAGGGCTCATAGATGTAAGACATCTTCTAATTCAAAAGGAAAGCAGATGTCTGAGGACTGCTGCTCTGCTGCACATAACATGGAACCCCCAGTAAGACAGGCACCACTAACAGAGGAATTTTAAATCTCTGCAGCCCCATGTGGTAAAGCTTGTCCCAGAAAACTGGACTAGGAGGCATGCAGAAGCAGTACTAAGGATGCACATAGGTGTTAATTAAGGAAAAGTTGCGAAGGGAAGAGAAGGGAAGGGAAGGGGAGGAAAAGGAGAAAAGCCAGAGTATTCAAACTGAAACTCAGTGCATCTCTGTTAGTGTTCTCCCTTTGGTACATTATATCGACCTTAATTCCAGATCAAATAAAAAAATCAGCAAAAAAAAAAAAAAGAAATCAAATCAGCAAATAAGTTTCTATAACACATGAGGATTTTAGGTCTCCTGTAGAATTTACCTAGAAAGTCTTAAGTGCTTGAAGTAAAATACCATGAAGTCTCCACCACATAAACCAGTAATGTTGGGATGGAAAGATCACTTTGAGCCTTTGTAGTATGACCGAAGTTCTGGTTTTGGAAAAGCTGGAAATGTGCCTGACTGCAGTATGTTTTTGTACTTACTATTAAAGAACAACAGATAGACTCAAGCCAATGGTCTATTCAGCCCTACAAAATGTCTCCAGCTGTGTCTAGCCATGGATACTAAAGGAAAACCCTAAGGCCAGGCCAAGCATATAATATTTCTTCATCTACAGGCCTAGATCCAATGATATCCATTTCAAAACCCTCATAAGCCAGAGGTGCTGTCTCTGGGTTTAATAACACCTTGTGAATTGAAAGGTGGTGAAAAAAATAAAATCATAAAATTTAGGTGGAACTTGGCAACTGATAATTTCAATTGATGGCCTCTCTTTTGTGTCTTATCAAAATGAGTGAATAATGGTTCCTCATTTGTCATCTCCTTCCCACTGATAATTTCATAGCCCCATATTCTACCCTGTTTAATTATCTTTTTTCGTGCAGATGAGCACTGGTCTATTTGATCTCCCTCAAACGGAAGACATTCATACCTTTGATCATTCTTATCATCACTCTCTGCACCTTTTCTATTTCTGCTGCATCAATTCTTCAAGATGCTGCAACCAGAAATGCTTCTGGTCTCTGTGATTTGGGCACACTGTGGGTTTTTATTATGATACAATGCTTTCTGCTTTATTTTCCATTTCTTTCCTTTTTCTTTCTTGGTAATTTCTTTTCTTTACTCACAGCTGAGTAATAAACTGACATTTTCACAAAATTGTCTGCTACAATTCCAAGAAGCTTTTTTCTGATACACAGTTTGGAGTCCATTAGTGTGTATTTAGGACAAGCTTTCTCTGTCTGCACATCTTTGCAGGTGCAGAAATGCACCACATTTCTTCTGCCATTTCATTGCCCTATCATTTAGTACTATGAGGTGGTTCTGCTACTCTATGTAGTAATTTTATCACATTACTTAACTTGGTGTTGTTGGATTTTGCCACCTCACTTTACACTTGCTTTGCCAGATAACTCCAAGAGTGAGATATAGCAAGGGCTTCAACAGAGGTTCCTCAGCAGTTCCGCTGGCAATGTCAACCCTTTGTGAAAACTCAGAAAGGAGCTCACTACTCCATTTCTTTCCCAGTCTGTAATCAGTTATTAAACCATAGAGATGATTTCCCTCTTTTATTGAGATTTTACTTTCTTCATTAACTTTTTAGTAGGAAGCTATTGGAAAAATCCCACTGCACACTATCAAGCAGATCACACTTGTCCACAGCACTTTGTAGGCAAAGCTCATTGATCTGCGAGGCCTGAGTCATTGCTGTGAAAAACAGGTTGAATGTCCCCATTATTGTAGGAATGCTGAAATGCTTTACTGATCTGGAGCCTGTCTCCTACAAAGGTCTTAAAACTTAGATTTCCTTTAAAGATGGAGCCACTCTGTCCTTGTGTGTATCCCCTGCAAAAGGCTTGACCAGCCATAAGAGCACACATCATTGAGGTACCTTCGCTCCTACTCGTACTGCACATCTCAGGACAGAATTGAACTTGTCACAAGGACTTCTCCAGTGCATCTGAAGAGCAGGTGAAGATTTTCTCTGAAGAAAGTGAAGGGTGGGATATATGTGCCTCATCTACAGATCTCCTCAATTAGCTAAATTGAGAATTCAAGTTGATTAGCTGTAGCTTATTATCATGTTTCAAATTTGCATCATAATTTTTCTAAATAGTGCTAATTTGCTGCCTAATGAGTCTGTAAGATTTCTTCCAGATGATGTTGATGATCAACTGTAAGAAGCAGTTCTTTTGTTTACTTCCTATTTGAAAGTTTTACCATTATGCTGTCCATGTAAAATGTAGTAATGATCAGAGAGGACTGAGTAGTTTCTGCAGAAAATTTGGCCTCTGACAAAGCTTAGTTGCCCTATAAGCATTCCTTGCATATGTTCAGTACTGCAATAGTGAACTGAGTGAGCTCACTTTACTCTGTGGGTATAAATATTATATATGTTATGCCCAGTATTTGACAGAGTAACTTGGCTAGCTGAGACTGGCCTTCCAAGTGATGGTCATTTCTGTACTGTATTTGCTTTTGTTCTGAACCCTTATCTTGCAGGTTGCATTCAGAGAAGTGTTTGAAGAGAGATAGGCTCAGTCAGCTGCTTCATTGTACCCAAAGGACCTGCTGCAGACTGTGGTAGAGATGTGTAGGTTCAAGACAGCAGGGCCACAGCTGGTATCAAGTTTCCAATCTAGGAATCACCATCTATTGAAGTTTCTAAAGTTTAAATTTCCTAGAAGAAGCAGTTCACAAGAAATCTTTATTATTATTATTAATTTGTTTTCGATAGAATGAAGGAATTAATTTTCATCCAGCAGGTGGAATTTCCTGTCTTTACCAGTGCTTCCATCAGACATGTAAGTACTTAGCAGGAAGTGTGAGACAAGCAACTTTTGGATAATTTCAGATATTTCAAATCTTTTCCTTTTTTTGGTCGAAAGATCTTGACAGGTCCATCAGTTTTAGAAGTCTGATATTTGTCATGTTTTTGGTTGACACACTCACATAAAGTAGCTCTGCAATATGTATGACTGTAAGGCAGTGGCTATCAAAGACTTGTCCATATAGCTTAACTGCTTTCATGTCCTATTTCTGATAATGTCTTTGAGGAATCTTTGCTACTTTTGTATCATATAAAATAATGACTTTATAATGCAAACCCAACTGTGTAAGCATATTCCAGGCTTCTTTTTACACTCCTGTGAGGAATACAATATATAACTGTGTGACAAACGCAGTTATTCTGCCTTCCTTAAATCCTCTCTTCAGCAACAATTGGATTAAATATTCTTTTCCAGCTGAAATCAGCTCTTGCTTTTTGCTATATGCAATGACAGAGCCCGAAGATGGTTGCAGAGAATGAACTAATCTTATTATTTGTTCTTGGCAGGATTTAGTAGACATAAACCAATGTTGATATTTCTAATAATTACCTCTATTGTGATAACACCTAAACACCACAAATGAGTTCCTTAGCCATTGTCTTAGGTTCTATAGAGCCAAATGAGAAAACTCAGTCTCTGAAGCAAAACAAATCAGTCTGCAATCAAAACAAACCAAGAAAAACAAAGGATGGGAAAAAAGTGAGATAGAAAGATTAACAGTATATGCTAAAGGGTCGTTAACCTTCTGATGCTTCTTTTTTCATGCATATGTATTTAGCTACAGACAGGTGTATACAGTAGTTTATTTAAAGGACAGTGTGGGATTATGTTTCCTGGACATTTTAGTTTGGTTGTTTAGTTTGAAAACACTCCTTCTCACCAAAATCCATCCCCCCCAAAAAAAACCCAACAAACACCAAAAACCCCAAGCAACAACAAAAAAGCAAATCAACCAGCTTTTCCTGGACTGAGAATGGGGATGTATGGAAATCAATGCTATCCTGAACAGGAGAGGAAAGTTCAGGGAAGATTTAGGAGTAGCCTTCTGCCTAGGAGGAGGTTACTAAGAAGAGGGAGCCAGGTCCTACCCTCCCTTCCCTAGAGCACATAGAAGGAGGGTGAACAGTAGGGCTCCGACATTGAACCACGAGAGTCTGTCACTGGATATTAGACAAGTTTTTCATTATGAAGGTAATTAACCATTGCAAAATACTGAACACAGAGTCTGCAGAATCTCCATCCTTGGATGTTTGAGACACATCTTAACTAAGCCATGAACAAGCTGCTCTAAGCAGTAAGTTCAATAGAAACCACCACATGTCCCTTCCCACATGAACGTCTGATGAAAAGCTACACAAAAGATTTACAAGTTGCAGTTGCTTGGGTATGCCATCTGACTTAGATTCTTATAACAGAGGTTTGTAGAAATATTTAATTGTTATTCTGCTCTGTATGGTTAAGAGTTCCATCCTTAATATACTAGACCCAAGCAAATCAATCCCCACCGAAATCTAAACAAAATAGATGCTGAAACCCTATTCTCAGAACTGGCCTAGACATTTAGGGTCCTCTGTATCATCTGCAAACACTGAGCTCAATGCAACAATAAATAGTTGTAGTTGCACATTTTAATCGTATCACAGGGACTATAACAGAAAAGTATGCAGAAATAAACAGATATCAGTTACTGCTGCTGGAAATTATTTTTTTTTTATACTGACATTAAAATGTTTCCAAGCTGATGAAGAGAGCAGGGATGGCTGCTTCCTTTAAGAATACGTCTTCTGTGAAAATAGACCCCACTTCTGTGCTGTCTATTCACAAGTGATTTGGCAAGCCTTTCAGTTTTCTGAATGACAAAGAACATCTATACTTGGCCTTCTTCTCATACATTAGATCTTTCTCATACATTACCATGCCCCAAATTTATTTCTATTTCATTAAATAATAGCTTGAAAGTTCGTTAAATTGCTTTTAACAAAGGTGAAGTGTCTTATTTTTTTGTGAAGTGGTAAAAACTCCTTGACATCAGTAGTAACTGCTTAAAATTAACTCCTCCCAAACTTAGTCATGCAGACCATTCAAGGTAATAGCCTTGGCACAAAATCTGTTCAACAAAACCAGCTGACTGTGGCTCCCTTCTTTCTCTCTAGCATGAGTCATTTATAAGCCATTTAAAAAGGAAGTTGTAAGGAAAACACACCAGACATTAAATGCAGCAGCCCAAATCTTCAGAAGATATCCACATCACTCTGCTGAACTCACTAGATTTACTCTGATTTGTATTAGTCGAAAATCTGTTTCAGCCCCTGTGAAGAGCTGTTTCTAGGCTATGTTAATACCATCCACATTGAACTGCTTATTGTTATTGGTTTTACTGTAACACAAAGACAAGGTTTGGAAATAGTCATGGTTGTTGCTTATTGCCTCTTTCTCTGCAGCTGGTTAGTAAGTTTACATGGTTTTTCACGGTTTTGGGAGGGGGAGAAATGAAAGTACATTAATCTAACAGTGATCTTTTAACTAGGAAGATTAATCAAATAACAAACCAAAGCATTTAATATTTTGCAATCTCAGTAAGGAATAGCAGCTGTTATTTTGTAAGGACATTAAATTTCATCAGCGTTATCAAACTATCAGTAAGGTTATGCTCTGGCAGTAACCCAGGTGTATATACACATGCACACAAATATGTCACTGCGAACTTCAGGGGCAGAGGGCAGAAGCTATAGGTGAAAAGAGAGGAGCAACCAACCCCTCAGGCACACATGATGTTGTCTGAAACACAGATGTGGCAAATGGAGTCAGAGTCAGTCACATATAGAAAGCAGCTTGGCCATTGTCTGAGCAAGAGAGTGAGATAGCCAGGCCTTGAGGCTCTGAAATTCCTAGAAAATTCACTTAATTTTTAAGAAGTGTTCTCTGAGCAAGTTTTCAATGCCACAGATTTGATATTCAGATGGGCTCAGAAGTTTCCGGCTGCTACTAACAGACTTGAGTCCAACTCAATCCTCTGCCTAGCCTACTCTGAAGTAATTTCTCAGTGGACAGTGAACAAATGCCCTCCACCACACTTTCCCATGACCCATTGCCTCTGTAAGTGCTTTTTCTAGTACACCTCTTGATTTCACAAGCATTTAAAACTAAAAATGTTAACTTAGTCTCACACAAGGAGTATGGAAATTAGAGGAAAACAAAGAAAATCTTGAAAAAAATGAATTAAAATTTGCAGAGGAGAAATAAAGTTAAAGTATAGATGGGTATGAGGTTTTTCTCATGTTCTTGGAGATCAGTCTGGGATTAATAATACCTATTGTTATGATGTTACTGTAGACAGGTGACACATTCATTGTTATCTGATCAGTCTCTTACACATGAAGGAGACTCAAGAACGGGTTTTTTTTAGAAACATGTATGAGATATCTTTTGAAATCTGTCAGGGAATATGAGAGGTAAATAAATGATTGTGTGACCAAAAACTCAGGAAGTAAAATCTCTTATTCTGCACAGGCTGGACAAAGGTAAAAATGAACAATCCAAAAGTCCAAACCCAGTGTCTGCCATCAGTCCCTTTAATAGGTTTTTCAGCCCAGGGCAGGAGCAACCAGGTGAGACTCAGTAGCTAATGCCATAAAATTGGGCACACACCCGCAGATGTTTAGCTTTGCTTAAACAAAGGCTAAAAATCCCAGGACCACTCACAATCAGCAAAAAATTTCTTCTTTGAAGTCAAGTAAAAATGTATATGTGAAGTGTCCTCCCTTTCTTCTTTAATGCTGTGTCAAATTTTCCTTCTAAATATAATTATCATTCTAGGAGCATGTACTTACTACAAACTATAGGCTTCTGACTTTGCCTGAGTGTTCTTGCCCGTGTTTCTGAATGGCAATTGTACTTTTCTTTGTCGTTGCAAACAAAGAACCTGGCTGAGGTTTATAGAAGCAGAATTGCTGCTCTTTCATCAGATTTGTAGAGGAAAGCACTTCTAAGAGCCCAGCAGGGTGGAAATCTGCTGACTTCACACCCCATCAGACAGGACTCTTGCTGCAGTAACTCCACCTCCACACCTTGGTACCATCTCCCACACAGCTGTGCAGCAGCAGCAGCAGCCAGATAACTCAGGGATAGTCACACGTAGTTTAGTGAGCATAAACGCTAGAAAGCTAAAGGCTACAAATCTGGTTTTGTTATTTTAAGACAAGATTTATTCAGTGTTGTATGGCATTAGGAGCTGCAAGCTTAAACAGAAGGCTATCATTTCTGTCCAGCTCTGCATAAAGCCTGAAAAGGGAACAAGATTTGCACAAAATTAAAATAAATAGCAGTGAGGTGGATTATTTTTCTGCTGATGTCAGTTCTCTTTCACAGTTATGAATTCTAAGTTTAAGGTGAGGCCTAATTTTATTACAGCAAACAAACTTCCTCCGCAGAGAAGATGGTCTGAATTGGCGGATAGGCCTTGTGTGAATAATATTGCAAGATAGGAAGATCTAAACAGTTGGGAGTGATCCTGTGAAAAACAGCTTCTTTTTCTAAGTGTAAGAATATTTCACTAATGGAAGAGTACATTTTAAGACTATGTGCTAATTTCTTATTTATGGCATGGGGGCATTCTATTTCTTTCTTTGTTGCCCTCAACAGTGACTACATTGAGGATGTTAGGTATTTAGAATTTAATTACTGCATATGCTGGAAAAGTTACCAAGAAAACTAAGTCGTATCTCCAGTTGTCATAAATTTAGGGTGACAGCCAAAAAAGCAATATTTTAGAGAACAAGTGCACTTGAGCAGTGCCCTTAATGAGGCAGTGGAAACTGCTATCATCTAAATAAAACATATACATTCACTTGTGTTCACAGACAGAAAACCTTATCCACACTTTATTGCTGTACATATCAAAACAATGTCTTTCTGTTTCATTGTTAAATCAGCTTTGATAATTTCTTTTCCATGTAAGAAATAAACAGACATGTCTGTCTGCTGATAGGAATGACTAGACAGAAGCAGACAGAGGAGGATTCACCTGAAAGTTATATTTATCCGGGCTCCAGCTATATCCAAGCTAGAAGTGCAGGTATATCCTGAAGAAAGCACATCCCATCTATCACAGGCACTAACTGAAGACAAAGTGAATGTTCCATGACTCTTGTCTCCCTCCATTGGTCATAGAGAGAATTTAGCCACCTCAGCTAACTTTCACATGTCTAACAGCAAGCGAGATGAACCCCGATCCCAGGTACGCTTCAGATCTGTTAGTTGGTTTCCAATAACAAGATGCTTCCCCGTATGCATGAGTTGTCTTTTTTTTTTTTTCTTTCTTCGCATCCTGTTATCCTGAAAAATAATTTTCCTTATTCAATAACCATTCTAGGGGGAATAGAAGACTGGAATTACCCTTAGCTCAAAAACCAAGATAATGTTTCTGGGAGAAAGCTTGAGGAAACCATTAAAAGCAGGATCACTAGCCTACTCACACACACACGTATAGCCGTGCATACATATGCGCACGTGCGGGCGCACACACACACAAGTCTTCAGGAACAAAAAGTTGTTCTCTTTTGAGAAATTTAGGGCCATTTTTCATTTCATCAATATTTTTTCATAACCTTTACTTGCACACTTTCTCTGTGAATGTTATTAAGAAATTGAGTCAAATGATTATGGATTTTTTTCCTCCTGCTAATAATTTTCAATAATCATTTTAAGAATCTTAAAATTTTAATGGTGTAATGCTTTTCAAAAGGCATAAAAAATAATAGCAATAAAAATGTTTTGCTAAATATTTAATTGGAAAAATACAGCATGTGTTTCAAGATAAAGGTTCTTTGTTCCAAAGATCAAGTCATCTCTAAGAATTATTTTTTTTAATTTTTATGTCTGTACCACTTAGAATAAATGAGATATCTTCCTGCTTTTTTAATAAAGGAGATGGAATTATTCTTGTTCATTTAGAGATTTTATTAAGAAGCAGATGAACTTCTATAACTTGAAAGTTATGGAGAAAATGGGCTTTCAGGAAAACTAAGATAAATACACTCCTGAGTATATAATGATATTTTTGGTCCATCACTCCCCACCTCACCATACCAACTGGATTACCTCAGTGTTGCCCCCCCAACCATTTTCTATGTTAAAAATGCAGTTGATAAGCAAATAACATTACTTCTGAACATAATTTTGTCTCTACAGGGACCCTAAAGACTCTGTAGGATTAGATTAAGTTTTACCTTTTGTCTTCTTGGGTAGAAAGACTCTATGTTTTTTCGTTTGTTATTTTTTTCTCATTGTTAAAGAAATTTAAGTGCTTTGAGCCAAATTTAAAAAGGTTGGGTTTTTGTTTTGGTTTGTTTTTTCTAATCTAAAAACAATAGCTCTGAAACTGCAGTTCAGACATACATAAGATACTACCGTGTGTCTATTAACACTGTGGTCCTGAGATGTGAGTTTCTCAAGCTTCCGATGTTAAGGTCCTATCATAATTTATTTTTTTTAATCTGCAGATTTGTAAATTACTTAGGTATTAATTGTACCCTTAAGATCTCATTTTTAAAGTGGGGATAACATTTGCTACCTTATCCATATACTACAGACTGCTTGGAGCAGGGATGGTCTGTCGCTGGACAGAGGTGAGGTGCAGTGCTCATGGACTCTCTTCTGTGTTTTTCTGCTGTCATTGGTAATAACAGCAGCTGTAATTAATAACAATAATAACAATAGGACATCACTGTCATGTAGGAAGTGCAGACAGGTTGTTTTTTCCTGTGCTGCTGTTAATATAAAAATATTTAGACAGATTTGTTTTAGAAACATGGATTTAAGTTCCTCAGTCCAAACAAAGTCATTTGGAACTTGTGTGGGGAGAACACAATGTACTGGACCACTCTGGAAGCAAGCAAACAAGCAGTCTCTTGCAGTGCTGCCACAAGGCGTATTTATTATTTATTCTTCTTCTCTGCCCAGTTTATTTTTCAACACCAATGAAAGGCTTATTTGTGTCTCTGATTGAAAAATACCTTGGGCTTCAGCCATCCTGGGTATTCGTTGTGTTTTGCTCGTCTTTGTTCTGCAAGGAAGACATCAGCCCAGCCTGCTCACTATAAATACTAAATCAAGACATCATAGGGTTATTTTTTTCCAAATGTTTACTTTTTCTGAGAAGGAGAAAAAAGATAACCAGCATTATAAACAGGGAGGCCTTTGTACCTAATAAAATAAGTCTATATATGTCAAGCAAAAGTGAAATGAAGTCAGTGCAGTGTCAATTCTCTGATTCACTAAGTTGGTCTAATAATTTTTTTAATACACTTCCCTATAATTGTATTCTAGATGTTAGAAAGTTGTGACTGGTTTTCTTTTCCCAGACATTGTTAATTCTGGTTGGCACTGATGGTTTTTATCTTCATCTGGGTTTCAGTCTGGCCTCTCAAGTCAGCTTGCCACTAGAAAACATGAAGAAAATGGAAAAGGGAGGGAAAGGGAAGGAAATCTGGAAGAAAAACTGATCTTCCTAAATGGCAAAAATCACCCTACAGACTAGATTATGAAGAGAGGAGTTCCACAGCTTAATTGTCAGAGAGCAAAAAGCTTGGCACAGAGTCCTGCAGAAGCATAACAGCTCCCATGTTCATTATAAGATTACAATTAATGATTAATACTCATCCAGGCCCAGCTGCTTCTTCCACAACTGCTATAGGATTGTTCTCACTGGAGCTGCTGACACAGCAGTCCTTTTGATGCCAAGGGGAGTTCCCTGTATAAATAAAGCAGAAACCAAAGATTCCCACTGAGAATGGAGCAAGGAAACCTAACAGAGGATTTTATTTCTCCATCAACCACAGCATGCCAGAAGCTGGTTTTTTGTGTGGCTGCTACTTATCCACCAAATGATGGCAGAAGGTACCAAATGAACCTGTGGAAGAATAAAAAAGGATCTACGTGTGTCCCTGGAAGGCTACCTGCAGTTTTCTAGGATAGCTATCCTGGATCTGAGACACCGGGTCAGACTTCAGTCAGGTTTCCTTTCTCCAAAGACAAGACAGGAGTTTGCTTTTGGCCATTAACCACCACATTTCCTTGCAGCTGCTCAGTTTGCAAGGCATCAGCTACTCCAGCCTGTAACCTCAGGTTTGCTCATGTCCTTCTGGAAGGGAACATGTCCAAGGCATGTACCAAGTCAGGGATAGCTCACAGAGAATAAGAGGTACATAGTCCAAATCTCCCTTGCTGCATTCTTGTTTTAACTTTCAACTTTCAATTTTGTGCTTAAGTACTAGAATCCCATAATTGATA
>NW_009940608.1:82973-89133 GCF_000696875.1 Nestor notabilis
GAGTGGAATTGACTTTGAAAAGCAGTAGAGGGTATAGGGAATGCAAATATTTACCAACTCCTCTGAGGAACAGCAAAACATTAAAATAAAAAGGAGGGA
Organism: Nestor notabilis; assembly: GCF_000696875.1. NCBI lineage: Eukaryota > Metazoa > Chordata > Aves > Psittaciformes > Psittacidae > Nestor > Nestor notabilis. The sequence goes on from NW_009940608.1 coordinate 83,073, forward strand.
GGAGATAAATACAGACATGATTATAAGATGAAGATTATATTTAACTTCTAGTGCTCTGTAACAAAGGTATGTCAAATGCCTCTCAGTTTAAACCTTATTGTCTGAGAGGGTATGTAGAATGGAAAAAGATTTCTCATGGATTCTTTAAGTTCTCAGTTTTCTGCCTAGCAGATATGTAGCACCCATTCATAGCCTTTTCTGCATCTTTTTAACTTTCAAATAATTGAGTATCTGTAAGATTGGCAGGAGATCAGTGTTACGAAAAGGGCAAGAGGATACAGTAAATGGGAAAAGTCTGAAGTTAGAATTGCTTTGTGAGCTATTACTTTTTTGTACCTTCCCTAATCTCAGGACAGGTATTTATTAACAAATTCTTCTTAACAAGGATTGCAGCAAGATGCAGATTTCCAAACTGGCTGCCATGGAAACAAGCTGCTCATTAAGCCCCCCTGGCAAGACCCCGTCCCCTTTTTACATTGTTAGTGCTGAGGATGACAGTCTATATATATTCAGATTTCTTTTTTCCTTCAGTCAGGTTTGAGGGTCTTTTAGAGCTTGAGGACTGTTTGCCATTGGAGATTACAAAGAAACACTTTTTCTTTCTTCATTCCCTTTCAATCAGCATTTGGGCAGCTGAAATGAAGTGCCCAGGAGCCCTCAAAATACTGAGAACAAAAGCCACTGAGAAAACTGGAAATTGGCGTGACAAGACCCCAGGTAAAGTATGAAACTAATTAAACAGACATAAAAGCTTTTTTAAAAAGGCAAACTCAAGCCCTGTGATTACCTATATTTGGCTGTGAAAGTCTATAAGACTGCAAAACTCGATTGTTTTGTATGTTTTCAGCAAGGACGTAAGTTTTTCCTCACACACAGAAGTGGCAGGGGAAAGATGATGACCAAAATCTTGTGACGCTCGGAGAAACTTACCCACACTCGCAGTGGGGGTGCTGTCAGTACTTGGTCTCTGTTTCAGGATCTTTAAATAAACAGGACACTTGGAGGGTCTTGTCAGACTATCTTTAATTTGCTGCTATGCTTGTTCTTAGACATCAGGGGACTGCAGTGTTATGTATGGCTTTGTCTACACTTACAGTCTGGTGGCCACTAGCAGGTGGTAGCATAGGGATATTGTGACAGCTTTAGGAATTTGATGTTTTAATAGCAGTGCCTCCACTTCCTTCCTTGCTAGAATGAATTACTCAGGCAATATCAGCATACCTGGCAGTGTCCCCATTAAAATGCTCTGCTCTGTAATTGCAGTGGCTTCCCCATGTGGCACTAGACTCACACAGAGCAAGCCATCAGGCACAGGTCAGGAACTCAGCTTGTCACTGGGGAGTTTCCTCACAGGTTTGTGTTTGCTACTGTCTTAAGATAAATCTTTTTGAAAGCTCTTCAGTGCCAGAGCAAACTGGATTAAAGGTCAAGAAGGGCTTTTATTCTACCACCCTCTGCCTTCAAGTTTGCCTTCCCTCACAACCTTGATTAGTCTGTCATTATATATCTTTCTCCATATCTTTATTTTGCTTGAAAAAGCTTTTCTTAAGTATCCCTACTTAAGGTCTTTACATGGCTAATCTATGAGCTCTGACTTAGAGATCCCTACACTATTTCCAAGTAGGCTGGTGCATTCATACAGAGGAAAAGGCTCTGCTCTAGACTTAGTTTAACTGGTTTAAATCCAGGGATTGCTGCACAGCTCTCCATTGTGTCCTGCTGTTTATAATCCTGTCCCCTAACAAACTCCATTGCTTAGGTCTCAGGAACTTTTCAAGGACCTACTTGTCCTATCCACTGCATTTATCCTCTCTTCTTAGCTAAACTGGGGCCACTGTCTCTCTCTCCCATGCAGATACCATGATAAAAGAGAAGATGCCCAGACCCTTTGTGTTGCCACAGACCCACAGATTTCAGGAAAGCTTAAATTATTTCTATGGGCTTGAGTAATTCTAACAATTAAACAAGGCCATTTTGGTAGCTGCCACTTAAAAATCTGATTTAATATCAAAACCAGCCTTTGCTGGCTTTCATTGGTGACTAAAGCAAATAACTTGAATTTAAAGCCAAATGGATATTGGAGGACTAGGTCAGCAACTGGGCCATAGAAATAGCAACAGAAGAGACCACTTACGCAATTAATGCCAACAGGCCAAGGTAAGTATCAGTTGTCTGTGCATGAAGATAATCAGGGTTTATAGTACAGAAGTGAGTCTGTGTGGGATTAGGTTTGGAATATTTAATCAATCATATAGCTGTAAGCTATAATAAAAAATAATAATACTTTGCACTTGCATAGTGCTTTCACACTCAAATTTCATCTCAAACCACTTCATAAACATTAACTAAGCCTCTTGTCCCTGTGAAATACATATTATTATACATTATTATTGTTTTTCTTGTTATTATTATTATTCCAGTATTTAAATGAAAAAAAAGAAACTGAGTGACTCACCCAAGGTCACCTCCATCATGTTTAAGAGGGCTGTCAGCTGACAGTCATCTGAGATGCAGTCTCCAAGCTGAAAGAATGGATGGGGTGATCTGGGGAGGATAAAGTGGTATTGCTGCTTCTTTCTGATGTTCAGCTGTATGGGAGATGAAAATGCTGTCTCTTTGCAAGGTACCTGTTGTTAGCTGTACATGGGTAGAAACAATTTTGTAAGCAATAGAATGAATGAAACCTGAGATGTTTGTCTCATGCTTATGCTACATTTCTCTGCTCAAAGTTTTTCTTAAAACTGGTGCATCTATATTATGATATAGATCAATGAATGCTTAATTTGTGCTGAGATCACTCTTCAACTTTCTTCTCAGCTAGGGGTATTTACGTGGATCTTTTCCTTCACTCACATCCCTTCTTTTTTCTGAAACTTAGAGAAGCTGAATCATCTGTGAGGACTTTGCCCAGTTGTTAAATTTACTTTTAAACTGGCCAGTGTACTCAAACATCATTTGGAAGGAGCAAACAGACTCACAATTTAACCACATGCTTGGTTTTCTACGTCTCTTCTGCTTTTGTGCGTATCAGCTGAGGACTAGTGGACCGAAAAAACTTATGTTTCGGGAAAAATGTAGCAATCTTTTTTCTCAAGTGGACTTTCAAGATCTAAGGTTATAGAGCAAACTGATTTTTTTAACAAATGCATGTATTTCCTGTCCATATCCCTGCTTTCAGGACACCCCATGCCATTACAGGCATTATTTACAGGTTAAAGATACCTGCTCTTATAGAAATTAAAACACCTAATGGACACGGTTACAAGAGCCATCATTGGCATAAGCAGCAACTGTGACTAAAGACTAATGTTAAGAGATCATCTCCCATTTAGGCATAAAAATAGATTAATAGTAACTTTTTATTAATTTTCTCCCTCAGCTTATTTTGTTCTTTTCCAACTCTGGCTGTAAGCACAGAGATGGAGTGCTGATCTCAAAGTGGCACAGAAAGGAGCAAGTTTTGCTCTCCTCATCTTACCAGGTGTGGAGCATGGGAAAGCCAAGACACAGAGCAGAGAGGAGAGCTGCCTTTCACTGCCCACGAGCAGGGTCCCCACACACTGAGCTGTGCAGCAGGAAATTGGGTATTCTCCTGTAAAAATGAGTCCTGCAGTGTGCTTATGAACCTGCTACAACCTGTGAATGTGTCTTTCAAAAGACAGAGGGACTTCTATATTGCAACAGCATAGAAGTGAATGACAATGACACCATGTTGGTAAAGCACATATCCTATTTTATCTATTCTTTTTGCCATTCCACAACCAAGAAAAAAACACTTTCAGCTCCCCATTTTGGAGATGTAATGCTCTGTGATATGTGGCTTTCTCTTGTGGAAGAGTTCCTTTCCTCTATGCATTTCACTTGCAGGAGATTTGAAACCCTACAGAACCTGTGGGGTTTATGATCTCTCTACTGAGCCTCTGAAGGAGGGATGGCATCAATGTGTTTTCAAAAAGGTAATAGTTTCCTAAGTGGCTATGGCATACACAGAAGTATTGGATGCAGATATACTGACACCCTGTCTGATTGACTTTTGTCAGATAAAGTAACCTGTGTTAGGACTGTACTGGGAGTTTGGAATTTTAAAATAAGGCCTGGTATAAGTGAAAACAGCTCTAAATATTCTATAATTCCTGATGTGTTCCTAAGGATGCTGGGCACCTGCTCTGCAGGCCAAAGCGACCTACAGTGTCCCAAAAGCAATACAGGACAAAGACAACTTCTCCCCCTCCTGCAGAAGAATGGCAGGTATGGCAAAACAGAGCAAAACTAGTGAAACAGTCCCTTGGCCACTGCAGCAAGCCTGGACTGTGGGCCTGGGCTGACTCCGGACCAGGAATGCATGCACTTCTCTCATCATCCAGACTGATTTAGAGTTCACTTACTAAAGAGTCACTCAAGAGGTTGGAGGAAGCGCAGCCAGGAAAGCTGACCCAAACTGACCTCAGGGATATTCCATACTAGGTGATGTCATGCTCAGCATATAAACTTGTGGGAGTTACCAGGAAGGGACAGATTGCTGCTCTGGTCAGGTTGGGTATCCGTCAGAGGGTGGTGAACAATTGTATTGTGCATCACTTGTGGGTTTTTTCTTGAATTTTATTCCTGCTTCTCTTTCTGTTACCTACATTTTCAATACAATTATTATTATTAAGATCATGTTTTACATTATTTCCATTATTCTTATCTCAGCCCATGGGTTTTACCTTTTTCTGGTTCTCCTTCCTATCTCGCCTGGGATGAGGGAGTGGGTGAACAGCTGCATGATACTTAGTTGCCTCTGGGGTTAAACTACTCTGTCTTCCTTGCAGTAGACCCACTCATTCTCAGTTTCCAGTCCTTCTGGCTGGAGAAAGAATAAGATTCCCTGATTAGTTTCCTCACTACTTTTAAAGCTGGTAGTCCACAACATAACAAGAAGGGTTAAACAAGCTCACTGTCACAAACTGACTGATATGAAACTTTCAGTGGCCCGCACAGAGGAAATTTAAGGCTTAATTTAAAGCCCTTTGAATGCTATTTGAAGTTTTCTATCAATGTCACAAAGGGTTTTGGATTAGTGGTATAGGCATAGGGTTTTACAAGAAGAGGGTTGGTTCTTTTCTTCAAATTGGAAAAGCTACTGTTTTCTTCTTGGCAATGCAAAATATCTTTTAAGTACCCATGTTTGTGTCCAACCAGCTCCTTTGGTGGACCTTTGTGACTGCCATTCATACAGATGTGCCTGAAGCAGCGCACATCCTTAAAGGACTTATAACTACAATGAGTACCTGCTTAAAGAAAAAAAAGATTAAATATTTTTTTTTAAATGTGGAGAGTACTTTTGGATGTCAAAAATACTTATGTGTTGAAAATGTACCTATCTGTTTGAAATTGCAAGATAATAGATATGAGACATTCCTAATAAACTAAAAGCCCTTGGGCTTTAAACTCTCTACCTGTGCAATAAAAGACAGAGACTTTAGTGTCAAAGTTACATAGCCAAAAACCTATTCACAAAGAACACTGCATTAAATACAGAGAGAGTTTTCTGATTCCTTGGATGTAGTAAAAACAATTATACATACATGCATTTTACAGATGTTTGAAATACAGGATAAAATCCAAGAGGTTTTGCAATAGACATGTGAACTCTCCTAACTGACACCTCTCTGACATGCATGTGACAGCTACTCAGCCCTTTCTCTGACTCCCAATTGTTCTGCAGCTGGCTCAAACCACATTAGTGGTAAAGCAATTCCTGAATATAAAGCACTTGGGATCTAGAAGATGGAATAGCCACTGATATTATTTATTTTATTGTCCTCTTACTACCGAAAGCCAGTTATAGTCGTTTTAGGTGACAATGGCTAAGACATAAAAGAGCATAAAAGAATAGCACAAAATTATCTACTAAAGATCAGGAATGTTTTTTTCATTTCAGGAGATTCCATCCTTGTTTAATGATACTATATATGCCACAAAAATACTCTGGTTAGTCTTTAAAAATATATAAAGAAGTAACTGTCTGTTTCATAAATAATTTTTCTCACTTGTTGCTGCGTTACTTCAGCCAAGACTT
>NW_009940609.1:0-10036 GCF_000696875.1 Nestor notabilis
CGGAGCCGGGCGGCAGTGCGGGCTCTGCGGGTCACCAGCTCTGCCCCGGGTAAGAGCTGCCCCGGGGCCTTTCCCTCGCCGAGTCCCGGCAGGACCTGGGGGCTGCGGGCCTCGAAGCTTTTCGCCGCCAGGCCTGTACACGCCGGGTCCGTTCAGCCTGCGCCGGGCAGGTTTGACATCGAGCCTTCTGGTTGTATTTCCCGAACCGTCGAGGAAGTGTGTGAGCATCCCAGTGCTCTTCCCTCCGGGGTAAGGAAAAGTAGCTGTTCTGAAACGCAGAGTGAGTGAGGGTAGGATTCGTTTAGGTTCTTGCGAAATGCCCTCTGTTTCAGCGTTTGAAATTAAACATGGGAAGTACGGAAAGCAGGCGGAGAACAAAATCTCAACTGTGATAATTTCTTTTTTTTTCTTCCCCTGACCAATAGAGCCGTTATGATCTGTGCTGCTTTCCTTGTTTAACATTATATTACAAGTATTTATACTCGTTACTTTATTTATTTACAGTAAATTTCAGCCAGCTTCATTAAAAATAGTGCAGTTTTACTCTGAGGAAACTAAATTGTATGCCTTATTCTAAGAGAACTAAAAAAACAGCTGTTGGCAAAAGGCTAGATATTCATGGTTAACAGTGGGGTAAGTTTGGAGAACCATGAAGCAGAAACACATTGGGCAGCAATGAGGCTCTGTCTGCCCTTCTCCGTGTGGCTTGGCTGTTCCTCTGAGCCTAGCTAGGCAACCACTCCAAACATGCCCATGCAGCGTGGCGCTTGGAGGCAGGGTTCGTTAGCTGACTTGAGGCAGCAGCCTGCTAACAGGGCTGCTCTGTTTCACAGTCTGAACTGGTATAGCAGAATAGGGCTGCCACATATGCAAGCCTCTAGTGTGGCCAGAGAGGTTGTGCACTGTACACACAATAAAGATCAGCTGTAGGCAAGAGTAGTGGGCTGAGCTCAGCAAAAGTAGTTCTGGATAAAACTGAATTATCACAAAATGTTAGTTAAATTAGTGCATGTTCATTATTCTGTGACAGAGAGAGGGAGAAGAAGAGAGAGAGAAGGCAAGGAAGAAAGAGCGAGAGAAAGAATTGTCTCAGAATTTGCTACTCAGCCTCTGCTAATTCCAGACTTCAATGTGCAGAAGGCAAGGAAAATAGGAACACGAGGGATAGGATTTATAGCTGAGCTCAAATTTCATTAAAGGATGGACTCCCCCCAGAAAGATTCTGAATATGATTATATAATTAGTAATGAAGCTGTCTGTTCATCGCATTGTTTGTTTCACCACTGTTCATACATAGTTGCACAATAGTGAATAAAGAGAAATAAATTATGTTTGTCAAAAAAACACTTTCTCTTAGCTTTAAAGCATTGTCAAAGATATTGTCAGTAACTTGTAGATGAATATTGAGGGAGGAAAAAATAGTTGTTGATAGAAATAGCATTACAAACATATTTACTGCTGATCAGTTGCTGCTTGTTTTAAGGTCTGTATTTTTGTTCTTTTATTCCTCTCTCCAGGATTTGGAATGCTTTGACTGATAATTATGGTAATGTAATGCCAGTTGACTGGAAATCTTCCCACACCAGAGCTTTGCACTTGCCAACACTAAATCTTTCTGAAAAAGGGGTAAGTTCTGATCAGCAGAAATACCTTCTTTGGATCTTTTGTTCTCAGCAGATTACATTTGTATAAAAGAGTGTTGTTATTAAATCTGTTAAAGTATTTTTAGTGCTTGACATTCTACATGAGAGATTTTAAAACATAAAATAAACAACCATTGCTGTATGTTGGTGTCTCTGCGTGTTGGCGTAATTTGGGGTTAGTCTTAGGTAGATGTTCATTAGAGCTAGTAAGTGATATAAGAAATGGTAAAATGAGGAAGTTTTTCGCATAAAATCTTTCTCACATTGAACACTGTACTGGGTTAGGGAGGAATAGAGGTGGGAGTACTCTCATTTAGTAAATGTAGTGTGGACTTTTTTTATTTCATCTCATTCTGCTGTCAAGTAGAGACTAAACTGGCTTCTTTTACAGGAAAAGTGACTCAGGAGATAGTGAAGTGTGAGCTTCGTTTGGTTTGTTTTTCATATTTAACAAGTATAACAGTTGTCTGGGGATGGAGCAGGGAATGAAGAACTTCACAGAGGTTTATAGAGAGGGTTGTCCTCTGATCTTCTTAAAAGTGGATTAAAACGCTTCAGGAAGAAATGCTAGGAAGTATTCCCGACTCCCAGGTCTTCTGAGGAAACAAGTGGCTTATCTTTTAAACATAGTGAAGTTGAGTTGTGTTGTAAAAATATCTCTGTGTGTAACCTGAGAATAGGGTAATGCTTTGACTTCTGCCATCCGTTATGTAATCAATGCACGGCTACTTTTTACTGTGACATGAACAAAGATTGCTCTGCTGAAGAGGATACATTGGGGTTCAGCAGAGCAAGATGACAATTTGGAACTCTCTTTCTCAATTTGAGTCTGATGATCATCTGTTGAATTTGACTTGTGTTTATTCTACTTTTTATTAGAGTGAGCGTTCAGATTTAGTGGGTTTTGGGTAGTTAAATCTTTATATTTAAAGTAAAAAGACTTACAACTCCACATGCTGCAACCTTGTTGTGTGACTGAAATATGAACTAGAAGACTGATGGATTTCTTGATAAGGAACTAGGTACAACATAAAAAAATGTTTCATATAGTTTTTGTAAGTTGTTTGCAGGAAGTTATGAAAGAACTGCATAAAAATATATAGTGGTGTTGCTGTTTTAGAAGGAATCTTAGCTATGCTGCCAGTAAAGGGAAAATCAGTTTATGGGTTAAACATATATCAAGATTTTTCAGCTTTCACTCCACCTGGCATGCCTTTTTATGTGTAAAGCCCATCTGTTTGGAAGCATTTGACATACTTTTTTTTTTTTTCCCTACTTATCTGTGTTTCAGCAGTATTTCTGGATATGTGGCAGCACATATGGACCAGCTAGTAGCTTCTTTTAACTTTCTTACAACGAATGCTAACAGCTAAGCAACACTTCTTTGATGCATTTGAAACTACTAATATGCTGTTGAACTTGTGCTTAAAGCATTTCTGTTCCTGGTTTAGTAGGGACGAAAATGTAGGGCGAATAAAGCTGATTCCTCTCATCTTTGTTGCTTCACATCACAGGTCTGTGCACTTTTATAGGGCTCTGACAGTGAAAGAAGTAGTTGGGTAGAAGTGTTGTACAGTGGTCCAAGGAACAGGATTGCAAAATTGCATGTTTATTTTATTTTTGTTAGATTACTTCTGAATGGGTCACTCCCTGGTAGAAATGTGAGGACAGAAATGGGCATGGAGTGTGCTGGGTGGAAGGCCTGGTGCTCCTTCTGGCATCAGCTGTAGCTTGGCCTGGTTTAGGAGGTTTATCTGGCAGCCTAAATCATCAAAATACATTTTGATAGTCTTTCAAAACGTTTCTGGAGATGTCAGGAAGGAAAGTTGACCTCCTTCTAGATCAACTGTTGTTATCTAGCTGTTGTTGTCATAGTTGCAGTCATAATCCTATATACATGGAAAAATATTTGAGGACTGTAGGTGTTGAAGAATGTCAAAACTGTGGTGTATCAGTGCAGTAGATGAACAGATGTTCTTAATGTAGCCCTGCCCCTGCATGCTTATGGGAATTCAGAGACTGGAAAAAAAAAATGGAAATTTGACTTCATTCTGGTGGCTGAAGAAATACAAATTGTATGTTTTCCCCTTTAGATTAGGTATCTGGAGATATCGGTGCCATCTTCACAATGACTCTGAAAACTAGTAGGGTTTCTGAAGAAACTGGGAAAATTGGAGGAATTATAACAAAAATTTAAAAATTATAGAGACCAAGGACTTGACACAGCTAGTCATAATGCTTGTAAATTAGCTTAAAGATTGTTTAAAGCAATTGAGCTCAAAATGTCAAAGGTTAAGGGTTGCAGTTTTGGGAGGCTGAGGGGCTTTTCTAGTCACTCTGTGAGAATAAAACATACCTGGCTGATCAAGGAGGAGACTTAAATTTTATTCCTTTGCTATATGCACATTTTGGTTTTGAAGGATGAGTGTAATTTGATGGTGTACGTGTGGGAGCAGCATTACTTATGTTTCTTTTTGAAAAGACCCTGAGATGTTTGATATATTTTTAAAATAATCTGGGGTGATAACTGTTTTTGTTTTGTTTTGTTCCAAAAAAACCCAACTTTTTCCATGTCTTTTGTTATGTGAAAAAGTAGAACTATAGAAACACATAGAACAAGAGGTTTGTGTAATATTAGAGATTATAGGTGGGGTTTCATCCGACACTGACAATTGTCTTTCTTCTTTTAAGATAGAAATGTCTGCATTGGATTGACTGCCTTCCATGCAGATATGTGCACATCATTGTGTATATGGTCTTTATATGCTGAGGGTATTTAAAGTCTTTAAAGACTGACTACTATTTTAACTTTCTCTAAATGCAGTTTTGATTTTAGTTAAGGCACTTCATTTTCCAGGTATTTGACAGCAAGAATCATTGATGCCATTATTATGGGCAGGGAATCTGTTTCATAAGATTCACTATTAGCTCCCAGGGGTTTTTTTTATATATGTACATGGATTTTATATACACACACAAATGTATATATATTTACATAAATACACATTTTGGTGCTTTCTAGGTAAACAATAACTTGAACCTTGACCTGTCAGACGATGAAGAGCTGAGAGAACAGTTGGATATGCATTCTATCATTGTTTCGTGCATCAATGATGAACCACTTTTCACAGCAGAACAGGTAAAGTGTTCAGCAAAGACAGTTTTGTTGGTGTAGTATTTTCTTTCAGTATGTAATTCTTTTTTGTTCTTCTTCCTTGCTGCTCACTGTAGCTAAGCTTCTTGATTATTTTTTATTTAGGGTCATAATATTTTGTGGTATTTCATCATTCCGATTCGAAAAGTATTCTAAATGCTTCAGGTGAGGTTGATATTCAGGTTTTTTGAAATCTTTATACATTTCTTACCATGACTTAGAAATACTACATCTGTTAAGAAGCAAAAATGCTTTTAGAATGTCAGTGGTATTGTAGAGTTTGTAGTTTTCCAGCATGACTGTGTAGGCATTCATAGCTTCACGTGGCTTTGTGGTTAGTGAAAATTCTTTGAAGTTTTGGCCTAATATGAGAGCAGATCAACAGTTCTGCTACTAAGCTTTCAGATTATTTAGTGTTCAAAGGTTTCTGTTCCAAATCCAAGGATTTACTTCATTTTTATCTTGAAAATTGCTCTTCTGTGTAAGGTTAATGACTGTCCAGTAAGATCCAGTAAGCAAATATAAGAATATATTTTCTTGTTGTTCAAATGGTTACCTGTGAACTCTGATGGACATGGTTATTAAGAGTACAAGAGACAGGATTGCTTGAACTGCCTCAGCTCTTCTTTACTGTGAGGTGGATCTTGGCACTGTCTGTAGCCTTTAAACCTGTAAAAGTTGATGTGCTGTGCAGCTGTTCAGTTAATAATTTAGCCTGTAAAATATGGTAATTTTTATACTGCAAAGTAAGCTCTCTGTTCTCATACTTTCTGTCTCAGTCGGGTCTTATGCTCAGGGATGCAAATCAGCTTGAGGTGATGATGGATCAGTTCATAAAACTTTTCATAAACACAGCAGATTTTTCAGGTTATTTGGAGATTTGTTTGTTCATTTGTTTAATCAAGTGTGGTGAAATGGGGGGTGGAGAGGTAAATGATTGTTGTTGTTTTGTTGTCCTTCAACTGAATACTTAGGAATTCATATATTCCAGGTCACTCTTTAGTTTAGTTCTCTTAAGCGGAACCATGTGTACCTTCATATAGAAATAACTGTTCAGTTTCAACACACTTCTTGTTGCGAGATCACCAGTTTACTTTGAAAAGGTAGGCTTATTCCCAGAGAACAAGGACGGGAAGAAAATACCAATATGTCTTTGTTGGTTCTCTTCCATCTAGCCATGGTGTTAGTTTTCTCCAACAGCATCTTCACTAATTGAAAGTAAAAAAACCCTTAAACTCTTTAACAGCTTTGCTTCAAATTGCAGGCGGTTTCTCTTCATGCAGGAGGGTTTTCATTAGGGTTTTCATTATTTGAAGGTGATTGAAGAAATAGAGGAAATGATGCAGGAATCACCTGATCCAGAGGATGATGAAACACCCACCCAATCAGATCGGCTCTCCATACTTTCCCAGGAAATTCAGACACTCAAGAGATCCAGTACGAACAACAGCTATGAAGAGAGTAAGTGGTACTTATTTAGTGTTTTGCTCTTATGATTACTGAATATAGTTTAAATGGTAAGTTTGCCATGCGTTTGTTTTATAGCAAGTCCTTCTTATGAAATACCTGCATTCAAAAATGTTTTCAAATTGCCCTGAAAGACTAACCTAGATTTAGAACGTAAATAGAAGACTTATCTTTGTCAGCTTTCATAACTTAGAATAAAAATAAAACTTTATGGAATTTCAATTAAAGCAAATATGCTGAAGCTTGATTGACTGGAAGGAGGTCCCATTCCTCAATAGGTGAAGTAGTCAGTCATTTTTTGTTGAACTTTGAGACTTTTTCTTGGGGCCAGTACACTGCATATAAGAAGATTAGCTAAAACTCAGGAGAGCTATGCAGTAAATAAAGAAAATGGTGTTTCTTTGTTACTGTTTCAGTCATTGCAGCGTATCTTGATATGCACTACACAAAAATAAGGCAACAGTTGCCTTTTTTTTTTCCTCATAAGAACCTTGCATATTTTTGTCCTCACATTTCTCTTCAGAAAGTGTAAAATAAAAAAAAAAAAACCACAACAAAAAAAAAAAAAACCCAAACCCAACACTTTGTTTTACCTTCTATTCAAGTGAAATAATCTGTTCCTCCCTATACAAAAGGAAAGGAGAAATTACATGTATAGTTTAATTGTAGTAGGTTGAATTGTATGTAAAAGAAACTTCTGATTGAGTTTCATGATTGGAATTTATTTCATTTGCATATTTGTCAAAATCAGTTCTAGAAGGTGATAGGAACACAAGGAATATTTGCTAGATGATCCTTCTACCTTTCCTACCTTGGTCACTTTTACAAAGTTTGGTGCTTTCTTTCCAGTAGTCTGGGTCAGCAATATACATTCTGTAGAAGATTCAGAAAAATGGCTGACCTTTTGTGACATGACTTACAGTTTCTGGTGCACTTCAGATTTATGGAGGAGATCCCATTTTCATGGTTGGACTCTAAGCTGTCTCAACACATAAATTTCAGGAATGTGAATACAAAGTATATCCTACTCAGCAGGGCTTCCTGCTTTTCTGACAGTTCCATATGTCCTTAGGTTTCGAGTTAATCAAGCTTGCTTGATATTTCATATCATATTTATTTTGCTTTGCCTCAGGAGTTCATCTTGTCTGTTGCATTTTTATGGTTTAAAGGTCAGTCTTGACAAACAGCCTTGAGTTACTTTGGTAGATAATTTAACTTTGCTTCACCAGTTTCTCACGTCTTGCAGGTCGCTACTTTGTGAAAAGCTCTTGCTACCTTTTCTGTATGCAAAGTTGCTTCAGAATTAGTCTGCACCTCTCTGAAATTGCTGCAGTTTTCCTAGAAAGTGTGTCTCTTATCAGAGGTGTTAATGTTTATTATTGAGAGCAGGAAATCAAAGCTTGTATTTATTTTTTCTTGGATAGGAAAAGACATGTATTAAGACCGTCCAAAAATAACACTAGTTACAGCTCTATTTACACAGGTGAGTTCTTTAGCCTAAATAGCTAAGATTTAATCCAGGTAGTCTTCTGTATTTGAATTACACTGTCTTCACTCACCTGCATCAGCTGAGTAGTTCCTGTGTAGACCTTCTGCAGGCTTTGAGAGCAACAACTGATCCACCATAAATGAGTCTGGATTGCAATTGGGTAATCTGCACCTGTGTCTTTGGAACAATTGTTTCTTGGGTGTGAAGTATTAGAAGTTTAGGGCTTCCTTCTACTTACTTAATTACAACATACAATCATAGAATAGTTTGGGTTGGAAGGGACCTTCAAAGGTCATCTAGTCCAGCCCCCCTGCAGTGAGCAGGGACATCTTCATCTGCCTTCATATTTGCAGATTATCACAGATTTCTCAGAAATAAGAAGCAAGTTTAACCATGTTCTTGTTGCTAGTCTAGTTACCTTCTGAAGTGTTTATTCCTTTACAAATGTTGTTTTGTTCTGTGTAGGTTTAGAATTGAATTTTTGGTTTTGAAAAATTTCAGAGTAGATTTTTCTTGTAATTTTCATAAGTATTCTCATGCTTAAAATCTTGACAGATTACTTTTTATATGAACTATTTATAGGAGTAAAAAGATTGTCTGTCACTGAGTTAAATGAGCTGCTAGAAGAAATTGAGACTGCTATTAAGGATTATTCCGAGGAACTGGTGCAGCAATTGGCTTTACGAGATGAGTTGGAGTTTGAGAAGGAAGTGAAAAACAGCTTCATTTCTGTCCTCATCGAAGTACAAAACAAACAGAGAGAACACAAAGAAACAGCGAAGAAGAAAAAGAAGCTGAAAAATGGTAGTCCTCAGAATGGCAAACAAGAAAGAGGTCATATGCCTGGAACAGTAAGAAAAATTTTGTAACTATTTATATATTTTAAATGTTTTTTGGGTTTTGATTTTTTGTTGAGATTTTTTCCTATGGGAAGTAGTAGTCCTAGATTATATCAGGATACCTGCTTCCATGCCTTCATTTGCAGACAAGGCTTAAGCACTTCCTACTGAGATTATTATTTTTTTGTTTCCATAAGGTCATACAACATTTTATTCTTCTCATACTCAAAACTTTAATTATTTGCAAATTAGCCTGGAATTAACATACCTTTCTTTCAAAAAATACTGTCTTTGGATGTACTGCTGTGTGTTCTATTGTCAGTAGGCAAACACATTTATCTGTTTGGTTTCACTGTGTGAATTTTAGTGTCTATGTACCACTGATAGCCTTGCAGGAAATTCAGTGTTATTGTTGGTGTAGCTGTACGGATACTTATTGATCATGTTAGGTAGGAAAAATGAAAAGTGTTACCCTGAATCTCTTGAAACCTGTGGCAGAGTTACTGTGTACAATGAGAGTAAGGGCTGAGGCCGAAGTATAGTGCAGGAGTAGAGAGAGAAGATAATTTGGTTTATTCTTTGCAAAACATAGCAACAAAAGGAAAAATGTCTTTAAAATAGAGTTTGGATAATAGGAGGCAGCGAATGAAAGAAATTAGGTTGTTATCTTGTCGATGCAGTATTTTCTTTCTTAGCTGTCTAGTATATTTTTAAGTTACTTTAGTGGATATTAATGCTAGAATTTCTGCAGAAAATGTAGTTAGTGTATTGTAGATCTTTGCTAAGTCCTGGAAAGAATGCTTCAGTTTGACATCAGAAGGGCTTAGGGTTTGTTTTTCAAACATAAGGAATAAACATTTGTAATGAAACATTAATGCTTCAGAATCTATTTCTAAAGTTACAAGGGTAAGATTCCCATGATATAACCCAAATGGAGTTCTGATCTTGTCTATCTGATGAAAAGTGCTTGTGTACCTAGCAGAGTTATAATTGAACTCTGAGAAAGTATATGTCCGGAAAACAATACGAAATTGTCATCCCTCTGTAAGAGCAGAGTGGAAAGTTCAAATGTACTCCTTTTTGGTTCTTAGTTATGGAAAACCAAGAAGTGGCATTCTAAGTAGAGAGAAAAACAATTACTTGGTTTTGAAACTTGAGTCAAGTGATTCATAAGCTATTCTGGTTAGTTTCAAGTTTAGAAACTTGAATGATGCTTTCAAGTATAATTGCATGTGGTCCCAATATAAAACATTTTCATGTTTGGTTGCTTCAAGATATAGATGAATCAGATTGCTTTCTGAAGGAAATTGAACACACTAGCTCCCAAGTGAGAATGTAGGGTGTGTGTGTGGTTCCTTTGAAAATAGCTTTCACTGTCGCCAAGTACAGATTTGATAGCCTTCTCCCAGGAGTTGGAAGCTTCCGTCTTTCAACACTCGTGGTT
>NW_009940609.1:10067-11615 GCF_000696875.1 Nestor notabilis
TTTTTTTTTTTTTTTTTTTTTTTTTTTTTTTTTTTTTTTAAGGAAATGCTGAGAACATGCATTTAGATAGTATGTTCAGGTAACTTTGTGGATAGTCAGTTTCTGTTAATAAATAATATATAAATTAGTAATTTTATTAACTAAAACTACAATGAAGTCTCATTTAAATACAAAGCATGGAAGTAGGGTTAAATTTTCATGCTCCAAGAAAATATATTTCCCTGCAGATACTATAATTCTATTAAGTAGATGTTTTAATTCTTTGTTCTTAATACAATCTTAGGAAACACTTTCTTAGACTTCTAAAACTTTTGCTGTTCTCACAAGGACAAGCTGGAGAGTGACTAAAAATAGTCAGAGCTTCAAGATAACTGTTCCTTTAAGTAGACTATCTTAAAAGACTTAAGATGGCTTTGGCAATGTCTGTGTCTATTTACTGACTTTATTGTGCTTTAGAAAGCAAATGAATACTGTATTCCAGCACATTTTATTCTCCCTCCCATAAATAAATACATTCAAATAAGCATGCTGAGGCGTGTGCATCATACTGCCCTATTCAGCAGCTTGACAGTTTCTTCTTTTTATGTTCTTGTCAGTTGCTGATTTTTATATCTCATACTAAAACCTAAAATTGTTTTGATTTTTTTTTTTTTTTATAACTTGTCATCTTCAGCAAGCAAAAAGGATTTCAAAGTTAAAGAAAAAAACTGTGGTTGGATTATATATTAACTTTTAAAAAAACCCATGGAATCCATGATTCCATGTAATGAAGCTAGAAATTAATATGGGTATGTTACATAACTAATTGTGTATATTTGATTATATTACCAAAAGATTGGGAGCGCTTAGTTGTTGCTTCAGTTGTGGAAGTGTGAAAGCATACGGTGTTTTAAAGAAGTAGAGCTGAAACTTACTACCTCTGTGTTTCCAGTAGGTTGTTAAAATCTGAAAAGTTGTTATCAGCAGTGTCTCTAAAAGCTCGAACCCAAATTTTAAAGATTATGTATATTAACTTTCAAATATACTATTTTTTACATTTCAAAATGAAACAGCCTTAAAAGGCAAATCTTGATTATTGGGTCTGCAGTGTGAAGATTTTGTTTGATTAAATTTTGATGTAATTATACTGCTTAACTGCTGTTATAAGGTTTGCTTTTTAATTATAAAAATAAAGCACATGAATGAAAAAATAGAAATGTGCTGAAATACATCTTAGAGCTTGTCCTTGTCATTCATCTTTTATAGTCTTGATAAATGCTGATTAACAGTATTCTGAACTTTTCTATGTCCCTTTTTTTCTTTCTGCTATGTTTCCACTACTTTTAGCGCTTCAGCATGGAAGGGATCTCAAATGTCATACAGAATGGCTTCCGCCACACGTTTGGAAACTCAGGTGGAGAGAAACAGGTGCTGGGCTATCTTCTCTCTTTTCCTTACTCTTTGCCTGCACTTTTGGTAGGAGCTGAGATCTTGAAAATTGACAGTGTGTGAAGATAAATGCTGAGACAGGAAAAAATAGCCCAGAAATGTTGGAATTTGTACTCTTTC
>NW_009940609.1:11646-46395 GCF_000696875.1 Nestor notabilis
CTGCCTTGGGACTCTGATCAGCCTACAGTGTCTTTCTCTCCTCAACAGCTTGAGACAGTCACGACTTGATATTCTGAGGCACTACAATAATAACACTTAATTCTTACCCCATACTAAAAGTCTGTTTTGGCATAATTCATGCTTCAAATACATTGCATATCTGTAAAAATCTGACATCCAATTGAAGAATATGTATCAGGTTAGTTAAATCTAACATACCACCCTTCAGCATTAAGGACTTGGGTGTATCTCCGAAGTTTTTGTTTTCTTTTTTCTTCAAATGTTCAGAGCCAATATAGCTAAAAACAGGGTAGCATCTGAAAAATGCATGGACTGTATTGCATGCCCTTTTTTTGCCTCTGAAAGTTGCATGATGTTAAAAGCAGCCAGATATGTGCAATGCATATTACAGATATAAAATACATAATCCATAGGCAAGCTTGTGTCTTTTTACCAACTATATAAATGTTGAAATATACAGCACAGAGACTCAGCCTCAGTGGGTATTACTGTAGATATTACATATACCTAAGTAGCATGGTTCTTACACCTTCTTCCAAAGTAATACTTAATTGTTTCAGAACTGTAGTGTGTATTTTATTAAATGCATTCTGTATTTTGGTAAAGAGTTAATGCTTATGCTGCTGTTTAGGCTTTTGGCACACGTTAGAGGGTAATGTTATTTCACATTATTTAACACATGCCCATCCATTATAGTTTATGCAGTTGTGTCAGGGGTGTGTTAGAATATTGTTTTTCTTTCCCTTGGTGAGAAGTCCATTGAGGTAATAAACTACCTGGTAGTTTAGAAGTCATGGTTGATTAGGCTCTTGTCTGGAAGATGACTGGAGTATCCCGCAGAAGAGTTCAGGAGGTAAAATAACTCCTCTGAAGTAATTTCTGAATCATGAGGTTAGAAATCATGGACCTGCCTCTTTCTCAGGCAAGAGAGTTCATGAACTCCAGACATAGATCCAGCTGTTTATCCCCAGCTTTGGAGATCTTGAATACATGCACAGAGCTTGCCTAACAGTTTTTATCACTCTACAGTATCTCAATATTGCTACAGTAATAGCTGTGCAGGGGGGTTGTTGATTTGGTGTTTTTTCTTCCTTTGCAATTTTTACCATTTAATAACATATTACAGCTGTTTGCCTGTATCTTTAGCTATTTTAAACATCATGTGTTGTCATAAAGTGAACATATTCAGCTATGCCAGCCCATCTTACTTTTGATTAAAAGGTTTCTTTATATACATGTCTCTATTCAGATGTACCTTTTCTTCTGCCTCCTAACTGTCTAGGTATATGTAACATGATCATATATTAAGAACAGCACTGATTGGATAGCTCTTCCAGTCACTTTTTGAGTTAGTTTACTAATGTTATTCATGTTGATCATATTTTTCCCCTGATTTATCTTATACTCTATCCTTGTTAGGAGGGTTATGGTTGGTTGGTTGAGGCTTTTTTCCCCTTCCTATATGCTAAAGCCAATCATGGAAATAACAAGAACTTAAAATGAAAAATAAGGAAGAATGGTAAGAAAGATACCAGCTCTTTTCTGATTTAGTCTTGGAAGTCCATTTTTCTACTGCATTTGGGATTTTTTGTTTGGTTTTTGTCACATTATGAAACCCTTGTCCTGCTTTTAAAAAAATGGTGATATCTACTTATTGCAGCAAATTGCAGTGTAAAAGAAAAAAAAGTATCAGATGCTCAGCTGCTTAGTGCTGCTCTCAGACTATTCATTTAAGTGGGGGTTTTTGGGGGTGTATTGTCATTATAAACTTGCATTCAAGTGTTTTCTGCTAGCAGGGAAGAATTAGTTAACAATCTAAAGCAAAAAAAAAAAAAAGGGCAATTTTTTGTATACCTCAAAAGGTAGAAGTTCCTGCATACAAAGTCACGTCACAAAGTTTCAAATTTGCACAGTTATTTCAGAACTCTCTTCACTTTTTAATTTTAATGGTATTTACTACCTTTACTATTTTCTGGGTAGTATTACTCCGATAGTGAGTACTTTAGTTTATAAAATTTTAGTCCTTTTGTAAGTGTGTGTTTTGAGACATAAGTGAAAATTATTTGGAGCAGCTTCCAGTGGGAATTCCCTGTTTTCATCTGATACTGCAGTTGGAAAACAACACCACCAATTGCATAAAAGCCATTGATATTGGTAGTTGTTTCTGTGATCATTTTTCCAGAAGAAAATTCAAAATAGTCATCTTGGCTTCAATTTTGAGGCATATCAGATGCTTTTTATGGATGATTATAAATTGCAGTGGGAATTACTCCATATCATATTGTCAGATCTGCTTCAAAAATTTAGAGGTCGCGGTAGACTTACTTAGGACTTGGTCACATCAGTAAGCTACATTTTAGTCATTTTCTCTTCCATAATATGTTATCTTTCACACAGCATTCAGGAAATGAGTTTTGATAGTGGTATTGTAGAGACTTACTGTCACGGTGCCAAAGTATTGATGAAAAAGACAAGATGATTTCTGGAAACTAAGAAAGAAATTACTTTCATGAAAATTACTTTTTCAGAACTTACCTTTCAGGAAAACAGGGAATATTGGTATTTGGTCCAGTGAAACATGCAAATAATTTATTGCCTAGTTGAAAAGTAGAATGCTACTTTAGTTCTGAAGGCTGAGATCTGATTTCTGAGTTAGTAGATCTACTTTCATCTCCGGCATTTGCAGATTTAACATCACAGCCTTATACCTAGCTATAGATTCCAGTAATTTTAGTAAGAGTGCATTTCTCAGTGATACCTATTGGTTATGTCTGCTGGAAAAGAAATTGAAAATTGACTGTTTCCTAAGAAGCATTGCATAGTTTCCTTTTCTGTGCTAAGTGGCTGTGAAAAAATGGAAAAGGGAGAGAGTGCCCTGCGTTTGCATAAGGTTTTGGTGAGATGTCAGCGCGTTCTGTACAGTAGGTTACTTTAAGTGACACAGAACTGAGTCTGTTTGGCTGTTTGAGCATGAAGTGTATGATCTGATCATAACAGTGGTTATAGCTGCATTAGGCAACACTAAAGCTTCACCAAAGTGAACCACTTCACCAGTCTGAGTTAGACTTGACTTTTGCTGAAGTGCTGCTTCTAGGTGAAATGGAGACTTTGTGTAACGTATTTTCTGTTTGTTACATGATGAACCACATCTTAAGTTGAATGAGAGGGGGTTGCTTGGCCTTCTGCCTTGTAGTTGTTGATCCAGGATACAGTTCCTCTTAAATCTTAAAAATTTAATTGAGGGAGATTTCAGGAAGCTTTTTCATTAGGGAAAATTCCAGCAATTTCAATACTTCTGAAATGCTGACCTCTAAGAAGAATATTTATTCATATATGCTGCAGAGTAAGACATCACCTAAATGATGATCTTTTTGATTTTTTTCTTTTTTTTTGTGTACTTCCAGGAAATAATTACTTTCGGATTTCTGATAAATACCACGTGATATTTATAGGGGATTTTGTTGGTTTTTTTTAAGAACAAGTTTTGAAAATTGTTCATCTGCATTTATAGTATTGTTTGAGCAGGGAGTGTGAGAAGGTTGTTTTCCCAGCTTTGATTGTAAGAAGTACTTTAAATAGATGAAGCATTTACAGAGGGAAAATGGGAAAGATTTTGCTATTGGTTTGCATATGCTCTGAGGAAGAAACCTAACAGAGAAACGTTTTACTGTAAACATCTCCAATTTTTTTAAGACTTATTTTAGTGTTTAGCTGCATGAGTTCTATAGTGGTCATGTAACTAAAAAAACAAAATAAAACCAGAAGCTGGCTCCTGCGATAAAAGCTTTGGTATAGGAAAGATGATAGTATGTTAGTCTGTTGTGAAATGCAATCTTTTGAAAAGCATTTATTTGTGGTTAGCAATTTCAATTACTACAATTTTTGTGAAATAAGATGCAAGCAACATAAATTGCATAAAAGGACTGTCAAGTAACTCTGGTTTTCATTTGGCAGTACTTAACAACCGTCATTCCTTATGAGAAGAAAAATGGACCCCCATCTGTTGAAGATCTTCAAACATTAACCAAAAGTGAGCATATAAAGTTCCCCCACCGATCCTTTCCTCTTTGTATTTCCAACTGTGGTTGCTCAAAACCAAATGAATCCATACAGTAACCTCTTTCCCCTTGCCCTGGGACATGTATGTAAAGTTGCATGATTTTTAACCATGCGTTTTGGCCAGATTTTACTGGTTTTCTGAGCCTTCACAGTATGCTTGTTCTCTAGCTGTTCTCTGAAACCATGAAGGCTAGAAACTGGCATGTATCAGAAAGTGAATGTTCTCACATTATTTCAACAGGTGGGCCTTATGGAAAATACTGCATGTCATGGAATTTGGCAATACTGTCTTATAATATCTGATAAAACCCTGTTGTTTAAACTTGCTGTGCTTTATTTAGGCTATTGTAATGACTTTAAAAAATTGGAATGGATGTCAGAACATTTGTGAGTAGTTGTATAATGATTGCACTTGATTGCCTTTAAAGTAGCCTGCTGCTTTCTGGGTTTGTGTTTTTGTTGGGGGAGGATGGGGTGGAAGTTGTGTGGCTTTGTGATTTTTGGGGGGTGTTTTTTTGGTTAATTTTAATAATTGGGAAGTATAAACCAGAGTTTTGACAATGCTTTGAATTCTTCTTTCTTCACATAATTTTAGTCAAGATCCTCAAAAATCATAATTTGTTAAAAAATATATAAAATTTATAAATTATAAATTTAATTCTAATTTGCATGAAAAATAAGGTTGTATGTTTAAAAATTTAATTAAGGTGTTTAAATACAGCAGAACACCTCTGGTAGACAAACCTCTTTAATTGCGGTTAATGGGAACAGTTAAAAATAAATGGTATTAATGTATTTGATCAGATCTCAGTGTAGGGCTTTGTATCTAACTGTGACTGAAGATGCTTTCCAGCAGCCCAGGTCTGTGATTCCACAGGTGGCTGAGGGATAGTAAAAGTCTCATTGGT
Source organism: Nestor notabilis (assembly GCF_000696875.1). Lineage (NCBI taxonomy): Eukaryota > Metazoa > Chordata > Aves > Psittaciformes > Psittacidae > Nestor > Nestor notabilis. The sequence continues at coordinate 16,635 of NW_009940609.1, forward strand.
TGTTTCCTGGAAAGACAAAACAAGTATCTTAGACTCTGGAGTAAATTAAATGGTTAAGCCGGAATTAAATTCCTTTTTATTTTTCTGCTGTTGGCACCCTTAGTTGGTAAGTCACACTTATTCTGTGACAAATGGATATTTCATTTTATATTTACTCCTGCAGAGAAATTTTATCCTCTTGCCATATTTAAATTTAACTTGAAAATATTCTCAAAAATTCAGTATTAAGCAGAGAGAGTTTAAAGCCTCCTGAAAACTTCTTGTGTTGTTTGACAGTTTATTAACAAAACGTCTCTACAAAGGCCGGGTAAAGAGTATTAACAGTGTTGCCTTCTGTGGGCTGGTTGGAACTTGATCCTGTGACTCAGTTGCAGATTTCGGAGTCACTCTCTGCTATTGAGGCAGACAGAAAAGCAGGTGTCTGGGGTTGTTGTTTTCTTTCAAAGCTGTGTATTATTCCCTAGTTATCAAAACTAATGTCTGTCTTCAGTATAAAAACTGAAATAAAGCACTTGGTATGTTTCCACTTCAGAGTTTCTCATGAGGAATTTAGGGTTTATTAAATAGTGCTTTTCAGTATAATTCTGTACTTTTGATTTTTTTCAGTTGTGTCCAGAACATTTCATGAAGAATTGTCAATGGTTTTGTTTATGGTGTAACAGACAAACTTAACGTTTGTCAAGTTGAGCTAGTCCAGATGCTTCTCCCTTCTTTAGAAACATGCAGGGGTGGACAATTTTGAGCTGATATAAGTCACCAAGATGGCATTTTGACATTGTTATAAGTTAATGCCAAATTCCAATCATGTAAAAAAAAAAACCACCAACATTTTCATCAGATCATTCGCAGCATTTTTTCTCCAGAAAAGTATCATCATTCCGTAGTCCGGAATGAAGATCGAGGAAACGAAATAACTAACGGAGCGTGCCTTCCCCCTTCCCCCCCCCCTCCAAGAATTCCAACCCTCCAGTAGTTGTTACCACTTCTTAATTCTGGATGTGGTGACTTTCTTTTGGAGATTTTTTTTTTAATAGGGAAGAAGTGCGTTTCTTGTTATGACTGATAGCATTTTACTGTAATAATTAGCCATGTAAAATGGGTTGATTGCATCTGTCTACTGTGGAGTTCAGTGAGAACTGCGCAAGTGACAGGTGGAGGTATGATGTGTCTCATACTATCTGCTCATATTCTAGTTAAAAGTTTTCTTGCTAATTTGGTAGTAATAGCGCTATGAGTCGTTGAAACAGGTCCATGATATTTCTTTTGAGAGTGTTGTCTTTAAGTTACGACTGATGTATTTCTTATATCTGATTTATGTGGGTTTTTTCATACTTTAGTCCTGCATGCCATGAAAGAGGATAGCGAGAAAGTGCCAAGCTTGTTAACAGACTATATTTTAAAGGGTAAGTATGTTTCTTAGCAAGGATTTTCTTATTCTAAAATAACTTGCTGTACTCTTGAAAACAGTAGTCCTACAGCATTCATGAGTTATGTTGCCTTCCTGTCAAACACAGCTCTTGTTTATATTCTATTTTGTCCTAGGTTTCTGAGCATGTAGTTCATAAATAAAATGTGGTTATTTTGTTTGTGATAGTATAATATAGAAAAGTATGGGGTGTATATTCAAATAGCTGAAGGACATCAACAGGAGCAGAGCAGTCTGGCTTACAAAATTAAATGGGTATAGTTAAAAACTGTGTTGTACAGGTTTTTCCAAATTGGAATTCAAACTGCCTATGGTAATACTGTATTTGCTGGACGAAGTGCTTATAGCTTCATTTTACGTATTGTCTTCTGATCAATAGTAAAAATTATTTATGTTTACTTGTTACACCTTTCACATTTTATTTAAAAGGTTGGTGTATGAGTCAGTTATTTTCCAGTCTTACACATTGATTTTATTAATAGAATGTGAGACATTGAAAATTATTGCTTGCTTTAGCTTTAAAAAGTTGTTCCAGGTAGTTATCAGGTTGTTAAATTACTTTATAAAAGCTTTTCTTCTGACTTCATTTTGCGTAGATCTTACTAATGCTTATGTTCTTACTTAATTTTTGGCGTGTAAGTGGTACCATCTTTCTTTAGTGTTTAAACTAAACTTTATTGTTTAAACTAAGCATCGAACTCCCCAGATCTGAACACATAGGTGTTCAAAAGGATGATATGTACCTTATTTATTTGCTTATTTCTTTTCTTTTCACTTGGTATCCTGCTCTCCAAGTGTCACTGTTTTTTCAAATACAGTCACATGACATAACTCCCTCCGTATGATTTTTGAGGGTTTTTGTATTTTTTACCAGACTTCTGATCACTCCCATGTCACAGAGATTTGAAAGTACTTTCAGGTTAAGTTGTGGATGAAACTTAGGGTGCTGTTGCTTCAGGAAAATCTGAATAATGCCATGCAGTATTTCAGAAGTTCCAACAGACTTTCTGTTGGAAGGGGCTCATTTTGAAGTTTTGTGTAGGGTTGCAGAACTACCACATACAATAAGAATGCAGAAATCTTTTCAGTTGATTCCTTTGATTTCTCCATTGTTTACTTACCCTTTCTGAAAATCCTTCTTAAATTGCACAGATGTATTTACTTATGATCTAAAGAGCCATTTAGGCTCAAGATCAAGGTCTTTTTAATGATGAAGGCACAAAACGTCAGATTGGTGAAGCAGAATCTTTGACGCAAGAAGATGAACTTGTCAATAATTATAGCTGCTTGCTCTTCATCATAATACATCTGGTAAAGCTCTGTGAGTGCGATTGAAGAGAACAGTGCTCTTTACAGTGTCTGCTCTTATTTTTAGATATATATATCTAGAAAAGCTTTCAGATTACTAGGGTACTGAGGAGAAACTGGCTGCCTAGGGAAATACAGACATCTTACACAGAGAAGGCTTATAAAAGTAGATTAGCTGAACATATGACAGGATGCTCTAGGAAGCTTGATACTGAGGTTCCCTCCTACTTCTGCCTCTGCAGGCTCATAAATTTAAAATCAACAAGGATGTTCTACTAACTAGATGCATTGATGAGCATCATACACTAAATAAGTTAGATCAAACAGGTTGTCATATACAAGCACTCTTGTCTCTAAATTGTAAAACACAAATGATGGGAGGATGTAATCGCTCAGTCATACTGAAAGGAAAACGTTATTCCCTCACAGCTACCATTTCATTACTGAACAGAACTAAGCCTATCTTGATCTTCTGTGAGTCTGTTTGTGCAACGGCAAGTAGTGTATGAGCTAGTAAGCTCTTCCTTTTAGTGTAGCTTTAACTAAGCTTCATATTGCTATGTTTAGATTATGTTAAATATTTATAGCTTGGCTGACAGGGTTGCATTGTAACATAGATGTATCCCATGCAATAGGCAAAGTCTTCTGATAGTTTCTGAAGCTGTGATCTGTTTCTCATTTTCTGTCACTAAAACTTCTGGCCTGAAGCCTCAGTCAGGCTTCACACATGGCACAAAATACTCCCAGCCACCTGTCTGTTGTCTGGAAATTATTTTTAAAGCTTGTTAAAGGGAGATGAGATGATTCTATATGATCACTTAAAGCAACTTTCAGCTCAGGTTTTATGCCTGAAATTCCAAGCTACTCCTTGAATTTCAAATAAAAAGAGTGACCTACTTTTTGAACAGTCTGCTCTCTTCACTGGAACGATTAAAAATACCCTGGCAAGGTGAAAATTATTATGAGGATTTAGGGATTTGAATTTGTTTTCCAAAAGAAGCAGAAGGATAACAAGTTCTGGACTCAGTAATAATAATCTGTATAGTATAGTGATAATTGTATTAATTTTACATTTGTTTACTGTATGATCCAGCTATTGTCTTATACTGAATAGATTCCATTTCTTTTTATCAAGCTTTAATCAAGAAATGAAATTTTGAAATGTGTGAATTATATCATCAAAGATGTTTTGTTAAAATCTGTTAACTTCTTGTTCCTTTGACGATCAAGGAAGTAAATTATTATGTGACAATAGGATACATGTAGCTTTATGGAAAATACAGTTAGTGTGGCATTTGTCAGCAGAAGTAAACCCCTCTTTCTAGCCTTGTATTCCATTGTACAGGGCAAAGGGGGGGGGGGGAATCTTACTTATAAGTCCTTAACAATTTCTTTTAAAGCAGTATTGTTTTTTATTCTGTGATATTTAAAAACTTAGAACATGCAGTCTTAACGTAGGTGTTATGGATGTCCACAGAATTAGTAATTAAAGTTGCCTAGATATTGACGGTTACTGTTGAAAAGTTACTTAGAAGCAAGAGCTGAAGGAAAAAATATCAGGGAAAAAATTATTCTAATGATTGCCATAGCATTGTTGGCATAATATGATGGGACAAATGAAAGAACACATTGAACCTGGAAAGATTAATGGAACCGTAAGATTGAGCAGTAAGCTGATTTAAGAAAGAATCTTGCCAAATTCACTGGTGTTCTCATAAAAACAAGAAGACTAAAATGATTTTTTCTATTTTATCTGAATTTCATAGTGGTTTGTAGAAATGTCACCATCTTGAATAATGACATGAACTAAATACCAAAATAATTCTGCAACTTGAGAAAGACTCAATTCGGATCATGTAGGAAGACACAGACCCTTTGAGTGTGGTGTCTGGTGCTTGGTACCTTCATTTAATCATGATGGAGTAGATTTGTTTTGACAAGGCAATTTGGGCAAGAGCTGGGCTGAAGTACGGGGCTGGGGCTCAGAGGAGAGTCCTGCAACCAGATTTGCTACTGACCTTCTGTGTTACCATTCTTGCTCTTGGTTTCATAACCAGCTAATGCTTCTGAAATGCTGGAAATAGAAATCTTCAGAATATAAGGTGTGCAAACGCAGTGTAAGAAAGAAGTGAAAAAGACCAATGTGACTCTTCATTTCACGTTATGGGGAAAAAAAAAAACCACCTCCATATGCATTTCTGAATAGGATTATTAGCTTTGAAATTATTTCTGGTGCTTGCTTTTTTAAAGTATCCTCTTTTCCCAATTTCTACTGCCCTCTTGTGTCCCTCAGAATGTTAAAAATAGCATCATTTTGTCCTCATGCTTAAGTCCCTCTTTCCAGTGATCATTTACCTCTCCCCTGGATCTATTCCATAGATCTCCCAAGGGATCTATTCCGTAGTGACATACCTTGTCAGGGGTAAGTATCCCAAAGCCAGACAATGTACGTACTCTATGCAGTCTCATACAACGCAGTAGCTTACCTTCTCTTGATCATGTTATTCTTGATGCAGCCTAAATTATTTTAAAAGGAACATTTTTCCTTTTGTGAGATTTTGTTTCTTCTTACTTTTCAGTGAACATTTCCATACTGGAGTTAGTAATAGTGAAAGTGATTTGCTTTTCTTTGACAGGCTTAAGGGTGAGGGTAGTCCCAAGCACAAATACAGGCTGAGTGCAGAATGGATTAAGAGCAGCCCTGAGGACTAAAGCGTGGGAGTGTTGATTGACAAAAAGCTCAACATGACTCAGCAGTGTACACACACAGCTCAGGAAGCCAACCGTATGCTGGGCTTCATCAAAAAGAGCGTGACCATCACACTGGTCTTGTGAGACCCCCACCTAGAGTACTGCATTCAGCTCTGGTATCCCCATCACAGGAGGGACATGAGCCAGCTCAAGAGAGTCCAGAGAAGGGCACAAAGATGATCAGAGGGCTGGAGCACATCTCTTAGGAAGAAAGCCTGAGAGAATTGGGATTGTTCAGCCTGGAGAAGAGAAGGCTCCACGGGAATCTTATAGCAGCCTTCCAATACCTAAAAGGGGCTTGCAAGAAATCTGGAGAGGGACTTTTTATAAGAGCATATAGTGATAGAACAAGGGGGAATGGCTTTAAGCTGAAAGAGACATTAGGAAGAAATCCTTTACTGTAAAGGTGGTGAGACACTGGCTCAGGTTGCCCAGAGAAGCTGTGGGTACTCCATTCCTGGCAGTGTTCAAGGCCACGTTAGACGTACCTTAGTTACTGGACTGTTCTTATCTCAAACCATCTCTCGATTCTCCTCTCCATCCCTCCAGGAGCAGGGGAAGGAAGAAGTGGGGGAGTGAGTGAGCGACTGCGTGGTTCTGAGTTACCGGCTGGGCTTAAACCATGACAGGCTTTGAGAAGCATGGTCTTGTGGAAGGTGTCCCTGGCCATGGCAGTGGAGTTGGAACTCCATCTTTAAGATCGCTTCCAGCCCAAACCACTCATTGGTTCTATCAGTTTGAGTGTGTGTGGACAGAGGAGCAATATGGAGAGGACCTGCTGGTATGGAGTTCATAGCAAATTTAAAGTAGAAGCTGAGGAAGGCATTGTGGGAAGGGGAATTTCCTAGTTTTATTGTTACGAGGGTAAGGAGGAACATCTGAGGAAATCTGGAAGCAAGAGCTTCTTAATTTAGCTACTTACAGAACAAATCAATTATAGAATCATAGAATAGTTAGGGTTGGAAAGGACTTTAAGATCATCTAGTTCCAAACCCCCTGGCATGGACCGGGACACCTCACAGTAGACCGTGCTGCCCAAGACTCTGTCCAAGCTGGCCTTGATATATGTGAAATGTTTGCCTATAGATATACACAGAATCAAGATACTAAGGACAGGTTGTCTGGTACACATTATTTCAAGATTATTAGTTTTTATTTCCAGTTCTTACAAAATTTGAAGGTTTAACTTCATGTACAGGGATAGTTTTTGAATATAACATACTACCAGTATGATATACAAACTGAATAAATCATTTTCTGTACCCCTGCAACGTTAGGGTTTTTCCTTAATTCGAGAACAGACATAAGTATAAATAATTGTGATACTCTTATAACTATTATAAATAACAATATAAGTATGCACTTACAGCTGAAATAAATGTGTCCTTACAGTAAACTGTTCTAAGATGTGTATATTGCTAACCTTTGTGTTCTTTTCTGATTAAATAGTAATTGTGACATAAATAACAGTGCTAAAAATAATATGCTATATGTTACTACTGAGTAAAATGCATGAAATATGTCTAATACTATTTTTTAGGCTTTTTTTCTGACTGTGGATGTCATGAAAGCAAATATTTTTTAGTTTGTTTTGCTGTTTCATACCTGATCCTTCAGGCGTCTAGTAAAAGCTTAAAAAAAAAACCACCAAACTTTTTTTTTTTTTTTTTAAATAAAGCAAGAATTTACACCTTGTTCTATTTTTAAATTATGCAGGTATTTCAGATGACAAGAGTATTTTCTTGCGCTTGAAGTTTTTGTTTGTTAGACCTGACTTCTTTATTTGCTTTTGTGTTGTGCTAGCATGGGTTTGAAAGCTGGATTACTCTGAGGTTTGTGTCTTACATGTGAAACAGGAATGAGAAACATGTGAAGGACATGTCTTATTTTCCCACTGTGTGATCCAAGTACACGCACCAGAATTAGAATGTAGAGTTAGAATCTCAAATTGTCAGTGCATATTTTTAAAATATAACTGTATGCGTCACCTGTTTATTTAATGTTATGTTTTCTAGTAGAACACCTCAAAAAGCACTGTTTAAGACATGACCTTTAGACAACTCATTTCTGGATTATGTTAGTTAAAGATAGTGGGTTGTGTCACTTAATTATCTTTTGAGAAGAGGATGATATATTAATTGCCAGTTTCAACTGGTGTCTAGATTTTACTGTGTTACTAATAGGGTAGAATTCAACATTTAAGTATTTTAATATGTACATTATATTTTTATACAGACTAACTTCACTGATGTTTATCAAGATGTATTTGTGGTTCTTTTGCAGTTCTGTGTCCTACATGAAGAGGGCTGCCTTTCAAATTAGTCATTCTCCTTCCTGGATGAGAAGCTTTCCATGTATATAACTCATAGTATATTTTCATTTGGCACGATACCTAAACCAGTTTGCATTTACCTCCTCTATGTGTGCGTGGATTTTCTGATCCTACAGTAAGTCGTCTGGGCATGTCAACTCATCCATTTTAACTTAATAGCGCAAGGAACCGGAGCAGGAAACAAACCGTGTACAGTTTTACTCGTGCTGTTCTGGCTTTTTAAAGTCTATTTTTACATTGTATAGCATGTAGTAAATCCTTCTGCACATTTTGTTGTTGGAAGGAAACATAAGTTTTGAATAGTGTAAATAAAATAAGCCTAGTTTTAAGGAATCCATATTTAAAAGCATCCTTAGTTCCTATAGCAAAGATGCAAAAATGATCATAGTTGAGCTTGGACTAAAAGATTCAAGCGAGTTCACCAGGAAGCACTCCAGAACAGTGCTGGTCGAAGACAGCATTCAGTGCTTCTTTGAAAATGGTAACTTTGAACTGTACAACAGTATTGTTCATACAGTGGACAAATCCAGATTCTTTGGTGGTTTGGCATAGGTAATTGTTGTGTTATCTATCCTTGTTATTTAACACAAACATCCAAGTAATGTACTATTTCATATTTGTTTTTATTTTAATTATTAATCTTCATGTGGCTTAGGTATTCCCCCATATTGCTGCTGTAATTTTACTGGTTTTAGTAAGTGTTTAATCTTAATGAAAATGCTTCAATATATAAACATTTTAAAATGCTGTATCTTTTTAAAAGCACCTGTACAGTTTGAAAAACTTGCACCTGGGTCCCAAGTTAGTATTATATTGAGATGTTCATTGTTGTTTATCTCTGAATTTTACTACAAATCTCTCTTGTAAATTGTATGCAGTGTCTCCTCTGTGATGATGTATCTGCATTCAAACAGATAAGAATGTATTTTACGAATCCTGTAAAAGAAACGTACCCCATAATCTCAACATCAAATGCTTTTCACAAATAATTTTGCCAGTCTTAAAGATTAGATTGGAATGTAAGGAGTGCTAATAAAAAGAACTATTTCCGAGGTTGAATTCCAGTTGATTCTACACACAGATTTATGTACTGTCTATGTGAAGGCATTAGAAGATAAGGTTCTAGAGAGATACGTATGTCTTCAAACAGTTTTTTCCATTGAAAGTCGTCTTTTTGTTAGTTGAAGAGAAATTTGCTTCTGAATACCTTACTCAATTTTATCATTGTCACTGAATGCTCATTTTGATCAGTAAAACACATTCAGTTTGAAAACAGTTCTCATAAAGCTTTCTCTTTTTTAAAGGCCTCAATATTTTTGTCTTTTGTGCCTTTTCAGTCAGTAAGGTTTTCAGCTTAAGATTCTTTACTCTTCCCTCTCCCCCACTTGACCACCAGTGGGTACTTCCCTGCCTGCTCAGGAATAAATAGATCCTCTGCATAAGTGTATAATATGTGTAATAGTTGGGGGTGGTTTTGTTGCTTTATTGTTTGCTTTTTTCATTTGTGGTTTTTCTAACAAGAATAGCTGCCATTTATTTCTTTAGCTGATACATTGTGAACTCATTGTGGCATGCTTTTTGTATAGAAATGCTTGAGGTTGACTAGCGATGCCTGGAAATTGGAAAAGGGGATTACCCTGTTTTGCTTAATTTTTTTCAAAAAGGTGCATATGCTGTGAAACACACCATGTCTTCCAGTGAGATCTATTCAGAGATGTCTCAAACTACTTCTGAGGCTTGAGGTGACAAGACAGAACAAAAAAGATGTCAATTAAGGGAAGAATTTAAAAAAAGAAACAAAACAAAAAACAAACCCACATGACACTTGACAAGGTTTGTGTTGTCAGTTGTAGCAAACCTTGGATGACTTAAAGTCACAAAATGCTAAAAGTAGTAAAACTTGAAAGAAAACCCGGCACTAAAGACTAGAAACAATTTTAGTGATCTGAGTATCTGGATGGGTATATCGTGCCCCTCATCAGATTAAACAAGGTATTGTTATTATTATTACCTGTTTACCTTGTATGTAAATCCTGGCCTTAAACAACAGTTGCCAAAGGTGGCAAGTATTATATATGTACCTATATATGTACATTAAAAATTAAATCTCAAAACACTTGAATAAAAAGAACCATGCAAGTAGCTTTTCTGCTGAGTTTATGTACTTCATATTCTCTATTATGCATCCTTTTTCCAGGCGTATTATTGAATCTTGTGTTCTTTCAGGGAGCTGAATTTCATTGTTATTTTTAGGTTTGGCATGTGGTAGCTGTAAATGGCCACCCAAGAACAGTTGCTGAGAAATACCCTAGAAGAGATTTGGTAAAAAAGCATTTTTACCAAAATCCATTCCATTTTTAATATAAAGAGTCCTGGAAGCAAAGTCACCTTAAAATCATTGAATTTTAAGTTACCTAAACTGATGCAAATAACCTTTCTTTAATAGCCCTTTTTTGTTCTTTTGTTTTTTGTTTGTTTTTTTTTTGTTTGCTTGTTTGGGGTTTTGGATTTTTTTTGTTTTATTTTGGTTTTTTGTGGGTTTTTTTGTTTGGTTAGTTTTGTTGTTTGGGGCTTTGGGGGGGGGAGTTTTTTGAGGGGGATTTCTTCATTTTTGTTTGGTTTTGGGTTTTGTTTTGGTTGGTGGAGTGGGTTTTATTTTTTTGTTTGTTTTTTAATCCAACCCTTTTTCTGGGTTTCAGCTGTTTCATTTATGTAAGCTTGCTCACTTCCTGCCTAGAGTCAAATTTTGAGTCAGGGACGGCCTGGAAGTCTGACTGAATTATGGTTAAGGAATGAAACTCGAAAACAATGCCTGTTCCCTTCTCGTGAAAGCTATTGCTTTAGCTGGACTCCCAGCTGCTGTAGGTAATTGGTGATAAAGAACATGTGCTGTTGACTGTGCTGGGTAAGTTGAAGCCTTTAACTTGGAGTGGTGTTTTATTGCAGCAGTTCACATCGTTGCTTCAAGACTGGAGATTCCCTTGGTATTCTTTCTGCATGCATGTCACTTGGGAACTGCCACTAGCCCAGAAATGGCACTCTCTGCTTGGCAGCAGTGTTAGTAATCAAGTGTGCATCTCTGACCAGCATGGGTCACAGCAGCTGCCTCCTCACTTCCAAGGGGACAATTTATGGTACAGGTTTCAGCTCCTAAAGCTGCAGCTGGAAGCCTGCTTCTCCAGCAGTGGAGATCAGCAGCTTGCTTCACTTAAACCATCATCTACCCAGTTCAGTTGGGAAGGGCCTAGAAGCAAAGCTTTCTAGTGAAGCATTCACAGTTCAAAGGCAACCAAGTCGGAACTTTCTGACTTGTGTCATTGTTCTGCAGTGTATCTTTCTTTTGGGCAATGGGGCTGTACTGTAACAGTAATAGAATCCATGTGGGTGTGGACCTATTTTCAGATTCTGAGATCAATCCTGATTTTTAAGACTTCTTGTGAACTTCCAAGTTATACCTGGATATAAAGTCACTCCAGAAAGAGAGTTTCTTATTGCTGAAGAATTGAAATGCTTTTAATTTTTAAGTGCTTAATCCTAGCTGGTGAAATGAAGTGTCTTGTTTCCTTGCTCATACTCTTTTGATTAGGACCTAACTCAGGACTTCCTTTTTGTTCAATACATTTAATTCTTCAATTTTGACCAGTACACTCAATATTGATCAGTGATGGCTCTCTGGATTAGCTGCTGAATGTCCAGTCTTAACAATAATTCTTGAAGAAATTGTATGAACCCCAGTATGAACCCCAGAACTAGTTACTTAATTTTGTTGCTGCATTTTGTTTTTCTATCCTTTATAATCTGCAAAAGTTGGATAGAAGCCTCTCTTTGCACTGAATGCTAATTTAAACAGAGGTCATAATTTTGTTGTTTGTTTCCCAGCCTGTCTTTGTGCTTGGGTTTTATGTTAATGTTATGTAATAAATATTAATTTTCTGTAGTGTTGCATGCAGATTTATGAATTCAATACAAGTTTCTTGGAAACAATGTTGTCATGGTTCAGGCAACCTGGAACCACGCAGCTGCTCGCTCACTCCCCGCCCCTCTTTCCTCGCTCCACTCCCGGAGGGATGGGGAGGAGAATCAGAGGAATGTAACTCCCACGGGTTGAGATAAGAGCAGATCTGACCAGATTCCTTATCCTTATCATTATTATTGGTAGCAGTAGTGGTTTGTCTAGGAGTGGGGGGGAGGAAGGAAGAGGGTGGGAGGGGGCGAGCGGCTGTGTGGTTCCAAGTTGCCGGCTGGGCTTGAACCACAACAGTTTCTTTTTGGCGCCCAACGTGGGGCACAAAGGGTTGAGATAACAATAGATCTGACCAGAGTGAATTTCAAACCACTACTGCTACCAATAATAATGATAAGAGGCCGACCGATACCCAGCCCGACCCGAGCAGTGATCTGGGCCTTCCAGGTAACTCCCCCCAGTTTCTATACTGGGCATGACGTGCTGTGGTATGGAATAGCCCTTTGGCCAGTTTGGGTCAGGTGTCCTGTCTCTGCTTCCTCCCGGCTTCCCCTCCTCTCTGGCAGAGCATGAGACTGAGAAAGTCCTTGGTCAGAGTAAACATTACTGAGCAACAACTAAAAACATCGGTGTTATCAGCATTGTTCCCAGGCTGAAAGTCAAAACCACAGCACTGCACCAGCTGCTAAGAAGGAGAAAAATGACTGCTGTAGCTGAACCCAGGACAAATGTGTTACAACTTAGGCTTAATACAGGAGGATGAAAAACTCAGTGAAGAAGGTAACGTGCTTGGGTTTTCTTGGTAAGGAAAATGTTTGGAGAAGGCCCTAGTTTTTTCAGAGCTATGGAAAGCAAATTCTGATTGCACATGTTTCTGTCAGCATGCAGTCCTGCACAGTTCTAGGGCTTGGTGGTACTCAGGGGACTGACCAATTCAAAGAAAACAATTTGGATTTTCCCCACCGACTGCATTTTTGGTCTTCAGGAATATTATATTGCCCAGCTGAAGCAGGCTGGTGTGCAGGAACGCTTTCCAGTGGGATGGCAGCGTTCCTGTTGAAATGTCAGTTCATTTTTATCTGTAGACAAATCATTGACTGCTCCCAGGAATGTTTCTCCTTCCGCTTGTATTGCCTTCACAGGAAAACTAATCATGCAAAGTAAATCCCATGTAGATCATGCTGCTGATTTGCATACTTGGAATCTGTGACTGGAAGATGCCTAAATTAGCAGGAAATTCCCTCAAAACACCTTGCAGCTATTTCATCATGAAAAAATATCTCCACAGTATTGCCTGTGTTCACCTCTTTCCAACCTGAATTGAAGGCTGGAAATTGTGCTTGAGATGAATTTGAAAAAGACAAATGCAGAACCACTGTCACTTTCAGTTCCAGAGGAAGCTGAGATTGTCTGCTAGTGATAGCATCAAAATAGTTGAGAGCTGCTTTCTACTATGTGCATCTGTCACTGATGCATTGAGGGGGAACAGTCATATCAGCCTGACTAAACATCATTCTCAGCAGAAATACTGAGCTTTTGCCTGAAATTGAGCAATTGCTTCTTCTAAGTGAAAATCTGAGATCATGAAAGACTGAGCCCTTAGAAGGGTTCACTTTGTGTTCAGTGCGGTGAGCAATCCCCCTGTGAACATTGTGGATGCTGAAGCACAACATGGCACTGCAGTTGCCTGTTACACCGAGCAACACATGAGCGAGCTGTGCTGCATAAGCACTTGGTGTTGAAGGAGGATCTTGCAGAACCACTGCAACCTCACTGTGGTGACAGCTTCAGTAGGACAGGGCCCTTGCCATCCTCAAGATTGCTACAGGGTATTTCAACCACGAAGGTTGGACAGGTAGGTCTTTTTTCCTGTTTTTGTAGACATTGCTTATCCAGTGCCTTGTTAAATTTTTTGTACTGCTCTGAACTGATTTAAGAAGTCAGAGTGAAGTATGACTTTGCTGGCTTAAAATGGTAAGTGTTGAAATTTGGGGTAAAAATTGAGTAAAATCCTAAAGTCTTCATGGCAATTTGAAGAGGCCAGTATCTAATCACGCATGTTTAGGTTAGCAAACTATTAATGATTGTTCTTTGTACGTTCATTCACCCTTTGAAATAGACTGATAGCAACATTTTCTTTTGAAATACTGATCAACAGCTCTGTTGGCTGCCTACAGACAATTCTGCACTCTTACAACTGGCTCCCAGAATAAATTTCACCTATGTTGCCAGAATTTTTTTCAAAGTTCAAAGTTTTAAAAGCCTATTTACATAAACAAGTGTATGAAGAACACAGAATGGATTCCAATAGACTTTCCATTAGTAGTATTCCTAAACAATTCACAAGCATGTTTCAGTAGCTAGAGCAGTACCAGGAACATGAGATGAGAACATACCCCACAGACCATACCCCTAGCATTCTCTTGTAGAAACTATTCCCTGGAACTGAGAAACAGGCCCCTTCTCAGCACAGCTGAAAGCAATCACAGAGTTGGGCCATCAGGTGTTGGCATATCAGGAGATGGCTGTGGTCTTTGCCACTATGGAAGCCACTCAGGAGCGTGTGGAGATTGGCTGCAGATGGTGGACCTCAGAAGGTAAGACCAGATAATGTTGCAGCAGGGCAGGGCTGGCTGGCTGTGGTGGGCTGCTAGCACGGAGAGGCAATGTCAGAACCAGGGGCAGCCACTGATGCAGAGGATGTGAGGCTAAAACACAATCTGGCTGCTGCAGGCTAGTGAGTACTGAGCCAAAAAGAAGAGAAGGGGCTGTTGAGAAGGAGTAAGTGAAAGAGGAGAGGTTGTCAGCGCATGATTTGGTAAGAGAGAGTGTGCTGGGAGATTGAAAGTCCCATTTTGTCTGCTGGTGTGAGCTAGCTTGTTTGTGGAGGCTGGTTTAGTTGCCAAATAGCTGGGTATTAGAGGGATTCTGTATTTTTTTGCCTGCCCTGTCATCACGTGCTAAGGGGAAAACAAGGCTGGGTTGCATATGCATCTGTGGGGCACAGTTCTACTGTGGTCTATAATGACTTCTCATCATCTTTGCACAGACCTCACAGTTCAGAGACTATGCGCATCATATCAAACCTTCCTAGCGTCTATCAGTCCTCTAGGTTTAACACTCTAACTGCATGCCTATTCTATTGTGGTCTTGGGCAGCACAGGTGAAATTAGCAAGAGGTAAGTGATGTTTATTCTGCTGTGAATTGGACCTGGTATATCTGCAGGTGTGGAAGAGACTCTGTCCTCTTTAAATTGAGAGTTCACAACATGGCATCAAAGGCAGGACAGGTACAGGTAACCTTGGTGCTTAAGAATTGTTCCTGGTGGTGTCTAAGGGCCTGTATTACAGAAGAGTGGGAGCCTGTCTAGTTCCAGGATGTATAGGAGTCCTGTAAAGATTGCTAGTGTTGTGAATCTTCCAGTGTGTTGCTTCATGGCTTCTTCAGCAAGTGGATGCAATTTTGCCTGTGAGGGACACATGAGTGTGGAGAGTGTCTTGCTAGAGCAGACTGTGGATGCAGAGTCTCCTGGGCTCCACTCTGTCCCAGGGCCTGTTCCGAGGACACAGCAGTCTGCTATAGGACACAGCAGCAGAGGGCTCACGTTATTTGAGCATTATGATGGCTTTTCCAATTGAGGACACCAGCAGAGTTCTCATCAGAAATAGGGATATCCTTGTGTTTATGTGCATTCTGGAACCAGCAGTCTGATATGGTTAGGGTTTGAGCTGGTTAGGATTAGCGTCCTTTCTGGAGTTGGACTACTGGATACTGCAATACCTCTCCATTTAAAAGACGGACATGAGCCTCTCCTGATCTGGTCCCTATTTTCTGTTAGAATCGCAGTAATGGTCCACGGCTTTCTAATATCTTAAGATTTCCGTTTACAGACGACTAGTTTTCCTTCTATGGCATTTAAGAATAATATGAGTTAGTAAGAGTTCTTTCTAAAGTGACACCTTTAAAGGAGTATTTTCCCTCCGGCGTCAGTGTGAAATTCCCGTGCCTGCCACAGGATGGCAGCAATCAGCCACCTTTGGAGCATCCTCTTTCTGTTCGAGCGTTGTATTTCAAGATGAAGTCCAAAGCTAAACTATTCACACATCACTCTGTGAACATGATGTGACAAACACGGGAAAGCCTTTGTGTATTCTTATTCATTATTAATGAAAACCATGTTTTACAAAGCCTATTACAATATGGTAAGTTGGCTAAGTTACAAAAGGGGATAAGTTCTGAATACCTTATCATATAGTAGTATGGGAGTTTATTTTTTGAGGAATTAAATACGGAGGGTACAGTATATAATCTCTTTTTAATGCTACCAGTGAGTACATATTTAATTCTTAACAAAATCTGAGGAGTTTCAACCTTTAAGCCTGGGTTTCCAGTGCCATCGGGTCATCTAGACAATACGTCACTGCAATGTGTTGGGGTTGCTGCAGTGTGATGCCTAGCTGTGATATACCTTCAGTTTACCTGGAATTCAGTACTTGTTTGAAGGCATTCGGTGCCTGGAGCCAGTCATTAGCATTTTCATGTTTATGTACATTCAGCTAGTTTGCTGTCATCTCATCTGAAATAATAAATTATTTTTTATATCCAGGCTTCTTCTAAGTCACTTGTAGTGATCCCTAGTTGGTTCTGTGGTCAATGTCATCAGCTGTGATCAGTCACCTGTCTCAACATTGACTGTTAAAAGCACTGTATTCAGTAAGATGCTATGTGAAAGCTGAAGGGGATTTAAAGCCTTTTCTGTGTAAAGAAACACAGCGGGAGAAGTGCCCTTGGGGGAGAAGGGAGCTACCTGATTCCTGGGGAGCACCAGTGACCAGGAACTCTCCCAACAGGGCATAAAACCAGGGGTGAAGCAGTCAGCATGGTGGTTGTTGTGAAAAAGAGTGAGGAAGGCAAGTGACTGAGAGAAAGCCCTGGACTGCAGAAGAGCAGACCTGGGCTCCTTCAGGCAGCTTGTAGTTGGGGTGCTCAGCTTCAGAAAGACAGAGCTAACAAAATAGAAGAGTAACATAAAAGGGCAATCTCAGCCTCAGAATGAGCAAAAAAAATGGTGCTATAAATTTCAAGTGTCTTGTTAAAATAATAAGCTTGTATGACTCAGTGTGGAGAGCCTAGTACCAGACAAGATGTGAGAGTCTCTCAAAGTTGTTAATAGCTCTCTGGCAGGTAGACTTTCCTGGCTGCCTCTGCTAGCCCACATAGCAATGTATTAATTGCTGTTCTGGAGCAGTCTGCCAAAAATATGTTTGGTTTTGTCCATTCTTTTCCCTGCACAGATGATATATGCTGAGTGTCTTTGCCCAGCTGCTTGACATCATGTCCCTTTGGAGCCTGAGAAGTCATTCTCAATATTGGAAGGAATATATCCTGAGACAGTATAATACTGGGATGACACATTTTTATATCACAGAGGTAGCTAATTTGAGGCTGTGCCAGGAATAGTACTGAGAGAAGAAGCACTTCTGCTCCTCTTTGCTGCAGAACCCCTTTTCCCATGGCGTGGGAGGCAGAATCCTTCCCAGCACCAGCTCCATATGATGGGGGTAGGTTGGGCACATCCACATCTAAGTGAGAGAAAGCATACTCTCTGGTGTCTGTTGTGAAGGTGCTTGGCATCAGAAAACAAAACCACATGTAGGAAGCCCTGACAGGGGTAGAAAAGGCAAACCCAGATCTGCCATCATTGAAGGTCTCAGACCAGACAGAGGACCTATTTAACAAAGCGAGCCTCCTGCATATCACTGAGATTTTAGGAAGCGTACATAAGGAGAGGGAACAATTGAGCCATTCGCGAGATCTTTATGATCTCATATGGGACACAGTTTTAGGTTATAGATTTAAAGATTTAGAAGGATAATTCTGAATTAGATGTTTTCAGCCAGAGCTCTGCACTTGCCATTCCTGAAGTGCCCATGCAGGCTCCTGAGCTGTGTATTGCAGCACAGGGATGGTGTCAAGCAAGCATCTGAAAGAGGATTTCTCTCTGCTCTTCACACAGGTCAGGAGATTTTCATTCTTGTCTAACAGCTTGTTGCAGTCTTTCTATTCATCTATTTGCAGTCTCCTGCTGGCAACAGCTTTTCTTCCCACAAATCCCAAACAGGGTGAAAAATCTAGCATTTCAGTAGAGAGCCATCTCAGCTGCTGTGCTGTGAATGATTTGCCTGGCTGTTTTGCTGTCTGGTGAAAGAAGGAACCTCTTAGAGAACAGAGGCACAACCTTCTGTCTATTACCAATTGCTATCATTTTTGTGAGTTTGTCTCTGCCACTTGGAATAACCTCGATGTCTTTCAGTGTGACTTTATCTTGCCCCAAATGTAAGGGAATGTTCAGTAGTAGTACTACCACAGTATGTATAGCTCTACCACTCCCCATTGTTAGAAGATCAGTTCTTGTAGCCTTTTAAAGAAAACTCTCAAAAGCCTTGAGCTTTACAGTTCTCCTTTCAATCAAAGTATGATTGAAAACATTATGAGAAAGCAAATGCATTTGATCTCTGGCCCAGCATCAGGAAAGATCCCTAAAACTCACCACAGGTGCAAATAAGTCTCAGATCGCTCAGCTGATGTGTGACTAAGCCCTGAGGTTGGCAGGGATCTGCTGGGTTTGCCTGGGCAAATAAAACATCCTTTGTGGAAAGCGTTGGCACCCTAATGGTGAAAAATGCTGTTCAAATTTTAGGTTTTATTTTTCCAGTTTGCATTGGTAAAGTGACCCGGGGGCTTGCTGACAGCATTTTGAAAGCTCATTTTTTGCTTGTCTATGAACAGTGATGGTCTCTGTTTTCCCCTCAGCAGATGCAGTCCTGCCTAACCTGCTCAAAGGATTATGAGTTAAAGCGGGCAACGTGGTATAGTGCCTGACTTCTAGGCCATGTTGTCAAGCTGCACAGTTTTGATGTAAGTAACTCCTCACCTCTTCTGACCTTGCGTGGTAGTGTGTGCTTTTGCCTGAATAAGCAGCCCATTTACTTATACACCAAGCAAACAGTCCTGAAAAGCCAACACCGCTCCTTTTGAAGTGCTGAAGAACTTTGCCATTTATTTGCAAGATTAGAGGGGCTGTATTTTCCAGGCAAGCCACTCCGAAATGCTTACTGGAGTTGTTTGTTCCTGTTTCTTCTCTAAGAAGTCCGTCCTTTTTCTAAAGTGCCCTCAGAGCAGAGCCCCTACAACAGTACTGGTGTTTTAAAACATCCAAGGGAATGAGACAGTATTTTCTCTTCTGTAGGGCTTGTGTTGTGCTGACTCTTTTTCTCTTGTAGGAATGCTACATTCAGTCACATGGAAAAGCTGTTTGTAGACACATGTGGCTCTTCAGTGGAAGCTGCTGATACCTATTACCTATTCATTGCTGTCAGCCTTTTGATTTGAAGTTGCATTGTCAATATAATTTTGTTAAGTAGATCAGTTTAGAAATGTGAAATTTCTAAAAAATGTGAAATTTAAAAAATGAGAATATTTTTGTCTTTAGATGTGTCTTGCACCAGTGAGGAAGGCTGGCATCTATAGCCTTTCTGCGTACCACTATGGCATCTTGAAGACTGCTGAGGTGATGGTATCTCTGTCTTCTGTAAAACTGTTGATCCCAAGCTTGTGGTGAAGACACAGACAGATGCCACTGTTGCCTTTTCTTAGTGTCCTTTTAACAGAAGAGGTTAGGAAAGCATGCTAGTAACTTTCACTTGGCACTATTAAAGGCTAAGAAAGCTTTTCCTGAAATCTTTTGTAATCCATATGTCTGAAACTACTTCTCAGGCAGCTGGGACTGGCACATAGCTTCAGATTTGCTAGGGAGAAGCAGGCTGATAGAATGATATATAGACTGATGGCATACATGCTTTTGCTTTAGGAAATCAGGTCTAAATGCAGTCAGCTTCAAAAAAGAAAATACAATTGAGAGAATCTGCCTTCTGTTTTTGTAGAAGTTCTGGGTTTTGGGGGGGTGGAGGAGGAAAGAGCATTTTAGCTCTATTAAATCCTTACAGAAGATCTTGTACGGAGAATCAGCCTTTCCCTGCTCACAAAAGGCTCAGGAAGAAAGAGTGGGGTGAGTAGTGGTGATGGAAGGTAGATACAGGCTGAAGTGCTACAACAGACACAGACATCTGCCTCAGTGCTCTTATCATCCCAATATCACCACCATTCTTTGGCAAACATGTATGGCTGCATACACAGTTTATCCATCTTTCAGGTAAAATCTGGAGCTCTTGTATTGCAAATTCAAGAGGCTGTTCACTAGAGGTGCTGGGGGTGAAAAGCATGGCTGGTGGTGTTGATGGGGCTCAGGTGTTAGTGAAGCAGGAGTGCTGCCTCTCCTCCTCTGTTCTGAAATCACTAGCTGACTGGTTTATCTATAGGGTAACCTATGATGTATCTGTAGTGCTAAGCAGAGGTCTAAACTCTAACATTCATTTGACAGAGCTGTCTGGCATTACAAAATACACAGAGACTGTGATATTTTTCACTTTCACCAGTCTTGTTGCAAATGAACATGATTCTTATCTTTAGTAAATGAAAGTTCAATGGGGTCAAAGCTGCTTCTGCAAAATCCCACTGCTTACATGGATGTGCAAGTCTTTCCTCTCTAATAGAGTGGACAACCTAAAAAGTATTGTAAATACAGTATATTGGCAGAAAGCTGTCTGCTATAAATGCCAACTTAAATTCTCAGCCAGAATGGAGTCCCTGCACAAAACATTTGTATTCTGTCATAACAATGCTTCTGTTGAAACTGTTCATGTGAGGAACTGATGTCAGCGATAAAACTCATGTTCTTTATTACATGACCCAGACACCTGGGATTTGTACAGAATTCCTTTGGCAGTCACATAGAAAAGCCAGTAGGTACCTAGTACTAAACCAAACCTCAGTTTGCTTTTCTAGAAATTGCATTCCTGATTTCTTCCACACGTTTGGAAGAGAAACTGAAGTAGCTTGTCCAAAAATAGTGGTCACACTAACTTCCAGAATGTGGACATTAATCTTATATTCATATATCCTGTTCAAGAAGGGACCTTTATCATTGTGTAAGAGTACAATGTTTGAGTCTCTTCTAATTTACTTTTGATGTATGGAAAAGTGCTATCCTGAAGTAAACTAAGTCATGTAATGGGAAGCAGTTTTCTATTTTCTTCTTTCTCAGGAGCTTAGACATAACTGCTTGTGAATCCCAATATTTTAATGTATGAATCAAAACCTAGCACAGGAGAAACATCAAAGGGCAGTATTTGATGGTAAGGGGCAACGTGTAGGAGGTAAGGAAAAGTATGTAATTCTCCATAAAAACTTTATACTCCTGACTTAAGTAGGTATTGTTATATAGCTTGCAAGTAATTCACTGACTGCTTGTGAGTGTTTTCAAGTGATCTAATAATACATTAGATGCCATCCAAGCTCTAATCTCTTTTGGGGGAGTGACATACTTGGTACTCTGGAAATGTCCATTAGTCCTGTTAGGTCATGGGATGTGCAGGAACATGAACTAGATATCAGAAGAAAAAGCGTTTTTCCTTTTTGGCATCCTGAGAGGATGCATTGTCTCCAATTTCCAGCAGAAACCCCGTCAGTGTATCACAGGAAGCCCAGAAAGGGTAGGGCAGAAGAAACCAGCATGTCTAGGATTGTCTAGCATGTCTGCTATAGCAGTCTCCTAGGCTGGGCAAATTAAAAATGAACCTTTGCAGTCTTTAATATCTTTGTAGACTTCATAGGAGTCTATGGTACATAGTTTATAAGAGCAACTGGCACCTGGAAACAATTATGTGGATTCAGCTGACGGAAGCATAATACCATGTTAAGATTATTTATGTTTTCAATGACTTCTTCCTCCTGTGCTGTATTCTCTTAATCCAGGATTAAATTCTAATTGTGGCTAAGACCTTGGAAAACTCATCAGTTTGAATGGAAGTTTTAGGGAGCCAACATATCTGATGTTTGAAGGGAAAGTTGAAGGGTGTGAATCTTGCTACCTTGTAACTTCTGAACATTTTGTGCAAGGCAAGCGCAAACTAAGTAAAAGGAATTAAGAGAGAATCCTTGAAAGGTCTGTTTTCAGACAAGATGGCAAAGGCAATGGAATGACAGTACTGTGCCTTGGCATTCACTCTCATTTATGCTGCCTGCACACAATCCCATATGAACAGGTTAAGATAAAAGTCTGTGTTGTTCCATTTTGGAGCTAAGCATGTAAAGCAAAAGCATCATCAAAAATGAAACCCACGCTTTTTTTCAAAGTGGCCAGAACCAATCTGTGCATAATTTGATACAGGACAAGAATAGACGGAGTTAAGCAGAAGGCTTGCTTTGTTCTACAAGTTTTATATGAATGAACAAAAGTTCACTGAAGCCAAAGCAGCTCTTTCTAGCTGCTGCCTGATCTGTGTAACCTGTAGCCCTACAAATACAGTTATTGCTGTTATTGCTCCACATAATGTGGAGTTACAGACCAAATAAAAAGAGCAAGGTATAAAGCATGAAAGAAAATGTACAAAAATAGCCCCAAGTGGGCCTTAGAAAGAAAAGGAAGAAATCAGCAACTTCAACATCATGCTCCTTCTGGCAAAGAAGAGGGAGAAACCCCTACCACCTCCTCCCAGGAAAAACCTAGGAAAACTGATGACTCCCTGTAACCGTCCCCCTGAATGAAGCCAACAACCCAAAGACTTTCAAGAGAAAGAGTGGAAGGGTAAGTATAACACCAAGGAGAAGGGTAAATGCTAGAAGTTTTATTGAATTGTTCTTGAGACATTTTCCCCATGTTCGTATTCTTTATTTCTTTTCTTTTGTCATAAATGAAATGCATTGAGATGCTTTATGTTTCCTTTTATTTTTATGTCTGTGTAATTCCCTATTTTTCCAAATTTGCGATAGCTTGCTTAGTCCCTAGAATGCAAATTTAACATTCTCCTGTCATTGAAGCCCTGCTGATACACAAAATATTGGGGTTTTGTTCTGCATTTTCTTCAGAGAGCAATTTCTTCACTTGTGTCAAAGTGACAGTTCATTCAGTGCATCTGCCTCATAGCATATGTCAGAATTTGATAAGCAGAAAAAACCCTTTTTTTGTCTTTGAACCAACACCTGAGGAATTAATTTTGCATCCTTTGTTCACAATAATTCATAATAAAATGTTGTTTTCTGTTAGCAATCACCAGACACGTTCTGTACTGAACATATCTGACTGTAAAGGGGTGCTTGGATTTTGGGGTTTTGGTCTTGTTTGTAAGGATCATGTTCTGCAGTTCACAATATTTGCAATGCCCTTAAATTCTGCATGAGATTGCAGGTGTATGATATGATGCAAGCCCATATTTAGGGAAAAATGATACTCTAGCTCTGGGCCCCTCTCAGTTGGAGAGCAATGAAGTGCTGCTGCATCACAGACAGTAAAAGTGTCCCAGTGACAGTCAGCCACTGCTTTAAAGTAGGTTTGTCTGAACGTGATGCTATAATGAGCTCACCAAGGATGACTGGAAGGCTTTTAAAGCAAACATACAAGTTTTGCTAGAGCAGGAACTACAATAATGGGTTTGGTATTTGTTTGGGGTTTTTTAAATCCCCAATAACCAATGCAACTCATGAAGACAGGTTGGAAATAAAAGTGCTCAAATCTTGGACTCCCCTGTGCCACAGAGAGGCTCCTGCCTTCCAGCCAAATTTCTACTCTTCTTTGGCTGTTGAGAGTTCCTGGTCCCCTCTCTTCCCTAGGAAACTGTCATCTCAGAAGCAGGTCTTCCCACCCTTCACTGTTATCTCTCATGAACTGATTCAGCTGCCCAGAAGGTTTTCGTTCTCTTTAATATTGCCTAAGCTACTCAGTTTAAGTTCAGGTCAGAGCAGGGAGTTTAAATAACACAAACCTGCACAAGGAATCATCTTTCAATATGAAAATAGCACATATATGAAGCTGCAAAATAGTCTGTTTTCACACTGGCATCAATTTAAACACAGTGTTCCCTGAGAAACTGTTAATTTCAAACTGTATACTGCAGTAACAAGCACTAACCAAGCAATTTTTGACAGGTAATTTTCTAGATCTGACAAAAGGTACAGAACACAGTTCCTCAGAGAAACATTAGCTTTCAGGATTGATGAGAATGAGAGCAAAGTATAAAGGAGAGTAGGCTAAACTCCATTAAAATCATGGCAGAAGCGTGGATTTTACAATACATTAATTACATGATGTAATCATTTCTTTAACTGAAGTTGGCAAGTAACCTAACACAGGAGCTGAAATGCTGTTTGGATGCCCAGCTAGAGAATGCATTGAGTCCAATTGTTTTCCTGCTAAAACGTCACAGCAAAGGAACAGCCCAGGGTTAAATAGGCATGATTTGAATCATTAATGGTTGTGCACATTTCACATTATGATCACTCTTCAAATATTCCAGATGTGTTTTTCTGCTATGAAATTGGAGGCTGCTATGCTACCACCAGGTGAACCTCAGCAACACAAGAGTTGATTCAGGTCTGCTTCCTTACAGGTAAGCTATTCCAAGTAGCATGCACCTAGAATAGTCATTCTCACTCATCCATTGACGTTTGAAGCATTACTGACCTGATCTGTTTACAGGAGTTTTTCTTTTAATTCAGTGAGCATTAGAAGAGCCCCTGTGCAAATCATTTCAACAAATGTATTTTCTTGGAAGCAGTGAACACGTATGTGACCTGATTTTGGAAAAATCACCTGTTACTATTATGAAATGCATTTTCTGACTACCTTAATGAAATCCATAAGCATAACTGATCATTGCATGATTATTCTTCGCAAGACTAAGTGATGTCTTGTTGGATATTGACAGCTTTTTTAATTTTAT
This sequence comes from Nestor notabilis, assembly GCF_000696875.1. Taxonomy (NCBI): domain Eukaryota; kingdom Metazoa; phylum Chordata; class Aves; order Psittaciformes; family Psittacidae; genus Nestor; species Nestor notabilis. The sequence continues at coordinate 41,253 of NW_009940609.1, forward strand.
AGTGAATAGTCTAATAAAAAGTGTGAAGTAGAAATGAAAATAATGTAAAAAGAGTATATATGTGTAAAGATGTTTCTACTGATATACTGTTGGATTTGCCTTGAAATCCCCAATTCGTATTTCTGTAAAATTTCACAAAATGCCTTCTAGTGACAAAAATGTATTTTTATTCCACAAAATAGATTTCTATCTATGGTTTATTTTAACCCATGCCTCCTGCACATTTTTCCTTTTCCCTCTTCCCTCTTTTGTCCCTTTCTTAATCCATGTGTAACAGGTACCATGCAAAAATAGCACTGTGAGAACTTATACTAGCTTTGTGACAAAATCATTCTTTTGGCAACTGTCAAATTCTTGGTTGTCCTCAGGGGAAGCAGGTGCTTGTTATAAACATAAATCATATGGGTTTTGTCACACACATGTTAATTCTTGGGGTTTTTCTATTATGATGTAATGGGAGCAGTTGGTAAACTGAATTCTAATGTAACTAGCTCAAGTATCTCAGGCCAGTTAATGCTGCTGTGATACTTGCCTTACTGTGCTGGTATGTATGTCACTTTGAAAGCGTTTAGAGAGGTGGATAGGGATTAACAGGCTGCTGCACATTTTTAGCAGCCCAAATAGGAGCTACCTGCTGGCTTATATCCGCTCTAAATTGGTTTTGCCTGTTGCCTCAGAGACCATTGGCTGGTTTGCAGTGTCCATAAAATGGGCTTTATTAACCTGTCGTGTCATAACCTAGTCATTTCATCACTCACTTTAATCAGGTATTCTGAGGTACTGGTGGCTTCAGAGGGTTTCTTCCTTCATTAACCTTGCAGTAAAAGCTGCATTAAACCCTCAAGTGCAGCCACAAGTATTAATTTCTTATATTCTTTTATACATAGGATAGAAGTTTCAGCTTCTGTTAAACTTGAAAATGTGGCTGATGGTCACATTCTGCTTTGTGAGGTCAGATTTCAGCCGGCAGGATGGTGTGCAGGGTTGACCCTAGTCCACTTGTGCTGCTTATGCCATTCCTTCTTCGAAGGTCTGTGGAGAGCAGTTCATGGGAGGACTGAAACGTCCAGCTCAGATGGGCATTGCTGTGCATGGGCAGGGCTCGCTCCTGTTCCCAGACCTGTGTGCCCCCTGCCTGACTTGGCATGGGGTAAGTTTGTTGGCTGAGAGAAAGCCCTTATGGGCAGGTGTCAGGTACCACAGCAGCTTCTCTTCCTGCACCTGATAAGAGAGGGGTCGCATGGCTCTGCTATACCTGGCAAGCAGCTTGCACTGGGAAGAAACATGCCCATAAGAGGTTTGGGCAAGCAGAGGGAGCAGATAGCAGGATCACTGGCACCAGTCTCCCATGGCATGTTTGCATTGCTTGTGTCCCTTCTGTGGAGCCAACCTATAGCTCCTACAGATTTAGGAAAGGGGCGCTTCAGGGTCCTTTCATGTCCAAATAATTTTTTTTGCTGTCCTTCCCACCGCTGTGTTGAGCACAGTGATTTTTCCCTATCACCACAGCGGTTTAGTTTTCTTCTCCTTTTTATAGAACTGCCTGCAGCATATACTGCTCTAATCTTCACAAAGGACTGCACAAAGATGATAGAGGCACTCAGGGATAATCTCTGTGAGGCCAGTGAACTGGTCAAAACCAAAGCGCTGAGACACATGAAATGAAGTGACTGTAGTCTGCAGAGGGAGCTTTCCTCTCATTTGGAAGCACAGTGACCTCTGGACATATGAAACAAACCACAGGAGTTTGCAAAGTCTCTGTCCCTTATGGATGCAACATGAGGGAGTGGATTAAGGAGAAAAATGCAAGCAGGACAAGATATTAGTCACTCAGTGTAGTGTGTGAAGACAGGAGTAGGGGGGAATCATCAAAAAGGTTGCTTGACCAAGGAGAACATTTCACCCTGATTTATTTTTTTTTCTCCTTCATATCTAAGGTCTCTGTTTATTTTCATCTCATTATTATTGCAATGTGCAAAGCTTGGCAGTAGACTTTCTCTTTTAAATGGAAAGCTGAAGTGTCTATGGAGCTGCGGTGTTTATATGAAAGAAAATTGTAGCTAGGAGAAGTCAAAGTTCAGGAGATCGAGTCAAATAATACAGTTTGTCTTTTATTGTAGCAAAAAGGAAATAATAATCATTGTTACTTCATTACCATTTAAAGTGCTTGTGCTTAAACGTCACATGTATGTAAGTCATAGTTTCCTTGAATGGCTTGCATGAAAAATACTCTCTGATGGCTGTCTCTGTCCATATTTAATCAAAGCCATGGGCACTAGCATTTGTGTGACAACAGATGCCAAACTCAGACTTTGACATCCAGACCTGTGCCAAATGACATGGAAAAACTGTTTGTGTATAAAGGGAAGTGATCAGCAAGCATGTTCTACCACCTCAGCACTACCTGTGGTGTAGGAGACCAGCACTCCCTGTACTTGCCACAGGGTCCCAGGTCACTCTGTCACAGTCTGCTAAGCAGTGTGGTTTGGGAGGCTTGTCAGGGTGAAGCTCCAGCTGCCTGCAAACAGTCTTAGGAAGAGGTCTCTGCAGAGAGACAGCGAGAAGTGGGCTGTGGCTAGCGGGTGGGAAAATCATGCCACTTGGCTGTTTAAATGGGATCTGTGGGAGCTGCCAGACCAGTGCTGCAGGCTTTAGGTTGGAGAAAGAGAGAGCAGCACTCCAGTGACTCGTACAAGAGCGAGGTAGCCAGGGACTAGTCAAACCTAGTATTCTTGCAAGGGACTTCAGTGAAGTGTGGGTCACTGTCCTCACCATTAGCAGAAAGGCTAGTATCTTTCACAGCTATGAGGCTATTTCTCCTTCTTCTTGCTGTAAAGAATTGCTCTCCTCTTTTATTCTTGTCACATAGACTTTATTCCCCTGTCTTGTGGTGACTCTATCATAACAAACGCAGGAAAAGCTTGCTGGGAGTAATCAATCTGCCTCAGGAGAGGCAAAACCAGCCTGTGGACAGTGGAGGTTCCCAGAGAGGTGTTTTGCTTCCTTCAGCTGGTTGCCTCCACAGGGGCTGATTTGCTGCCCTGGGGTGGGAAGAGACAAGCTGGTTGGGCACCAAGAGGCACATAGGGATTGCAGCAAGAATATGTTGCTCACCAGTAGACTTTGCTGCCTCAGTTGAATTAATTCAGTCTCAAATTTTTTAATGATGACTACAACCTGATTGGTGAGAGAGGCCATATCTGAAACACAATCATGAACACCTCAGTAAAGACTAAAAATACTCTAAACTGACTCACTTAAATCACATGTGATACATCTCAACAATATGAGATCCCATTTTTTTTCAACAGTGTGGTTAAATCCAGCTTTACTTGGAGCATTCTAGGTTGGAGGGTGCTTACCAGCTGAAAAAATCAATTCAAAAGACTTACTTTATTTTCTTTCAAGCTGTACTGGAAATTATCTTCCCTTCTTTTTAAATTAGCAACTATCCTGCTGGTAAAGTAACTTCATAGCTGATTTATTCTGCTGTGTTAAAGTCACTTTCAGTCAGTAATACTTTACTGCGTGTTTTTTACTGTGACCCTTTATTTTTATGGGGTTTGGGTTTTTTTTAATTTATTTTAATCTGTGTAAGATTTTCATCAATTTCATTTGAACTAAACCCCTACTGGTCTTCTGTGAAAACAAAAAGACAAAAGTAGTACTTTTTGGCAACATGTCAATATGCACCCTGTTTGTGGGTGTGCCTGTGAGCCTGTAGGTTATGTGGTATCACCCTGTTTTAAAGTTTCCTTTTTGTCAGATACACACTCGTCATTAAAGATCTCTGCATGTAGCAGTAATAAGGATATAAGGAAATCTGCTGTCTTGGGCTGGCCACAGATTCACAGACTGTATTAATAGATAGGATTAGTGAAGAAGAGCAGGTCAGAAGGCTGCAAAGCTCCTGTCCCTTGAGATTTCCTTCTTTAGATCATTAGTCTTATTGAAGAGCTCCCTTGGATACAGGGAGCAGAAACTGAGGAAAAGGCTGCACCATTTCATTTCATCAGGACACACTGAGGAAAGAGCAATTTCTGGATCACAATCTCCGCTGAAAATGTCTGTCCAGTTTTCTTCACAGGCACCCTGGAGGAACAACAACATCAGTTTTCTGAGCAGAGAGGCAGCTGTAACAGAGCAAGGAGAGACTATCATAGGTTTCTACCTATTGGCTTTAGGTAGGTGCTCAGCTTGGGTGTGGAAGGAAGCTCCTAAGTAGAGTTTGGTGTCAAGTTCAAAGTGATTCATTTGGGTTTCATCCCTAATGGAACAGGGTGTTAGAAAATGCAACTCGTCAGCTATTAGAAAACCAAAGAGGTACAGCTTTCTTTTGTTAAAAGGAAATTAGTAATCAATGCAGAAATCTTGAGGGGGGAAAAAAGTAGTCAAGCCCATAAACTTTAATGTTCACTAAATTTAATATGTAGGAAGATTTTAAAATATCAGTACCTTATCAGAAGTATGTGATACTTCTGTGTCTTCTCATGTCTTGGTAGCACTGAATGTTCTGTGATTTCCAGTTTTGACTGATGATGGTTCGTTGGCATCCTACAGTTACCTCCTGCAGACAGAAAGTATGTTTCTGTATACGTTTACTTCGGTCCTACTGCAAGGCAGCTATTGTAAGTGTATAATAAGGGTTTGAAAATGGCACCCAATATGAACTCACTTAGATCCCAACACAATTTTGATTTGTTTGTTTAGATATTGTCTATATGGGGCAGACTCATTGCAGGGTACAAGGAAACTTTATGAAATTCCAAAGAATGCACGTTTGCTAGGTAATCAAAATTTCCAACCATTTTTCCTCATGGGATAATATGGGAAAACATAAGAATTATTATATCTGTTCTTCTAAGGAGCATATACAAAAATATTTCTGTTTTTAAATGATTAATCTAAGCAGATTTTTTCTTTTTCTAAGCTTATTACATTTTTCAAGTAGCTTACTAGCCCTCAGCTTGTCCATGAGAAAGGTCTATGTAAGTTACAATATAAAATGCTAAGTATTTTAATAAGTTTACATAAGTCTATATTTACCTATAAGAACTAGGGAGGAAAAGGTTGTGTTTAGAATAAAAACAGAGATTCTAGTAGAAAAATACATGCCTTCTGTCTTAGGAGACTTAATTAGAAG
>NW_009940609.1:46409-46773 GCF_000696875.1 Nestor notabilis
AGATAAATCAGACTTGTTCCAGTTTATCCCCAATCTGTTTGCATCTGCGTATCCCTTCATGAATGGCTGGGAAATGACTGCAGCATCAGCTAATGAACTAATCAGTTGCACTTAAGACTAGAAAGAACATCTTAGGTCAGCAAGGCCAGTAGCCTGCTGTGACAACATATAATCTCATTTACGAAGCTATTATGCTCTGTCATGTAACTGGCTAGGGTTTTTTGGGGGTTTTTTGGTGTTGCTGCCACTTTTCGATTGACAGCCTGTTCCTGATTTTGGTTCTCTGTTGGGTAGGAGTCTTTCTATATACACTTAGCTAAAGTGATCACATCAAATTTATACTCTCTTTGTCACTCCTTTTATT
>NW_009940609.1:46842-79402 GCF_000696875.1 Nestor notabilis
TTGCCGGCAATTAGCATCCTACAGCCAATCTGTGTTCCTGATGCAGTAATCACACCCTGTAATCAACCTTTGCATTCCTATATGAAGCAAGGGTTGTTGGGTTTTAGTTGGTTGTTTAGGGTTTTTTTAATTATAATTTATTTATATATAATTATACATATTTACTATATATACATATATATACATATATACATATATACTATATATACAATTTATTTAGCTGCTGTCATAATATTGACATCTTTTCCTCTATCATCCCAACATATCACCTTTTACACTGTCTTTTACATCCTGGACACTTTATTTTTAACTTCTGTCCAAGACTGAATGCTGCATCCAAGCAAGGTCTTGCCATCACCATTCAAATTGATATTTACACTTCCCCAGCTCTACTGATCCCTCTTAGTGTTGCCTCTGCATCACACTGGTAGTTCAAACTCCTTCCATCAATTGACCAGCAGAGGTGTTTGCTGCTTCCTGATGGTGTCACTACATCTAGCAAATACTTTTTAAAGTACCCATGTGCCTGAGCTTTTAGGTTGTCTGTTAGATTTTGATTGCTCCAGATCCTTCTGCCAAGCTTACAAGTGCTCGGCATGTGATGGCTGCTATTCTTAACTTACCTCCAGATTCAAGACTCAAGTTGCATTTCTTGTGCAGTATATATAACCAGACCTCATGTCTTTTACTCCTCACCGGTCTACTGCTGCACTTCTGAAAGCACCAACCATAACAATTTCCAGCTATTAGTTTTACATACACCAATATCTCGGTCTACCTGGAGAGCAGAGATGTAGCAGAACAAAGTACTCTGTTACACAGACGCCCTTTTGCCCTTCGGGCAGCAAAGAACAAAGGCCACTCCGTGTGTAACCTTCCCATACCTGCATTTCTTTAGGGGTCTGGAAAGACAATCTGCATTTGCAGTATTCTGTGGGTACTTTGTTAGACAAAGTCCCAAAGATGTTCATATTTATTACTTTTGGGTTTCTGTTGTCATGGCAAACACCTTCAGTGATGACACTTCTGTCACTGCACTGTGTTTTCTTCTCTTTTGAATCTAAGTACAGCAGTGCAGGTTTTTGTGAATTTTGATGTACATTTCCGACACCAAAGGGATGTATGTGATCGGTGTTAACACCCAGAAGATGGGGTTCCTCTGAATCTCTTCACCTTCTCAGGATAAAGTCCAAGCAAACTTTCTGAGATTTGGCCAAGTCTTCCCACAGTTGCACATCTTGACAGAGGATGTGAATATCTGAGAACCATGGTTTAACACCTTTTGCTGAGGTGAGGCCTTTTTATATGTCCCCTTCTGGAAATTCTCATGCCACAGGTAAGGCAGATATCATATGTGACAGACAAGACACTGATGTATGTAGCATACATCATACTCCAGTCAGGCTGTATCGTATCCAAACAGAAGGGTCCTCAGGATACTGCATGGAAACCTGAGCTGGAATAGGTATCACACACTAACATCACAAGCAAACCAGCATCAAAGTGCAGGAGTGCATTTTGCAAATGCTGATTGATTTTGAAATCACTGCAGTGCTTCTTGGCACCCGAATCACTGTTTCATCGTTTTCCTTGCTAATGCTTTGGCCAGGGGACCAGCAAAGTGGGATAAAAATGCAACGCCAATCCCATGGTGGTGAGCATCACAGTACTCTTAGAGGGACCATCTGCAGGTGACAGCAGCTACTGGTTTAGGTCAGCTGCCTCAGAAGCCCCTTTCTGAAGGCAATGCTTTGTTTCCATCCTTCTCTTCCATGAGCTCAGAGCTGTCTTTGACAGACAAGTGGGAGCTTCTCCTCCTGCTAGCCTTACATCTTTTTGCCTATGCCCTAAGTGGCATAGTACCATGGAAAATCCTTGTATAGTGAAATTATTAAGTGCAATTTAAAAGTCCCATCCACAGCTGCTAGCTAAGTCAAACTTAGACCTGGGGGAAAAAGTTAAACATTTTTTCTTCATAATCATTAATTGGAATTTCAAAGTAAATCATTCCTTTCTGCATTTATACACAATTTGTTCTGTGCTCATTTTCTCTATTTTCACAGTTAACTGAGACTGCTAGAGTAAATGCTCGGCATAAAAGAAACTTTAAGTCAGTAGGAGACAATTTGTTAGAAAACAGATTTTGACTTCTTGCGAGTGCTTATATCAGCAATTAGTGCTGAGAGCATTACCAATCCCATTAGAAAACTGGAACAGACCAAAGATGCCTTTAAATTGCACATGTTTCTGCATCGTAATAATAAATTGTTATTTGACAGAATGAGTGTTATTTTGGGACATTGTTTGACAGATAAATCGGAGAAGGTGGGAAAGGAAGCAAGCTATTCACAAAACATCCATCCGCAAAAATATTGCATTTATTGAACAACTAATCTCTCCACACTTTGTCAAGTCTAAAACATGATGACTCTTCTCCTTCCTGCCAAAATGGGCAATATGCCCTGCATAAGATAATGTGTATATATAATTAGCAGTGAAGACTAAAAATGGAGCAGGTTCACTTCACAGTTGCAATAGTTAATGACAGCTTTGCAAATTCCCTAGATTTTATCCCTGTTTTAAATAAAGCTTTCTAGTCTGAAAATCTTTTACAGCAGGCCTCTTCAGATAGATATTTATGCTTGTGTGTAGGTAGTTAAATCAGTAATTCACTTCATTCATGCCTGCTCTATATGTAGATGCTCAATCCAATTTCTGTCCTAGAGATAAGGTTATTTGCTGAAGGGAAAGCATAGCTTGTCTTGTGACATAAGCCTTCACCTTTTGCTCTCATTTATTGAAATTGTCCATTTAAAGGTCCCTGTATATTTTAAACTGCTGATGGGTGTGTCATAATACCCATTTTTCTAATTCATTCTTGTCAGGCTTTAGAAGTAAAGGCCATGCAACAGTGTCTTATCTGGGCACAGATGCAGTCATCTATTGGATGACTGTCTTGGAGCTTTCAGTTCCCTTGTACCAAACTTAACTCTGCGAAATACAGTGTTAACAGTGTTAACAATGAAGTTGCATGCAGCTGTAGGTGTATTGTTTGTCCAAAGACCATCTGACGTACATGACAGAAAAATAGGGGAATGGATGCTCAGTCTGGAGTGATTTGGCAGAAACCTTTGTAAAAATGTTGTACTTCCTCTTAGCTATTCCTAAAGTTAAACAATCTCTGTTCTCACTCACTTCCATCAGAAAGATTTTCAATATCCTTAGTCACTCTTTCTGGCTACTTTGCCAGTGCTTTCTTTGCACAGGCTGGCAGACAGCATGCAGATACAGGACTTTGTCGATAAGGTTTTGGTTTCTGACTAACAGCAGCTTGTTTGGCAGCCTTCTTATGCCTCCCCTGGGAAGCATGGATAACAGCAGCAGTGTCCTTTGTGGAGCACTTTTGACATATGTGGATTTAATGCTTTATTAGGGGGTGTTATTCGAAGACAAGGATTACTACTGAAATATAAGGACAACACAACATTTTTTATATTGCTGTCCATGCTACTCCTTCTAACTCTTGGTGTCTGCAAATGTGATGCCAGGTACTTTTCTGTGAGTGTCAAAGGAGCAAGGTGATTCCTTAGCTTTTCAATATTTAGCATTTATCAACACTCATTTAATTGATGATTGGAGGGCTGGAGCACCTGTCCTATGAAGACAAGCTGAGAGAGCTGGGCTTCTTCAGCCTGGAGAAGAGAAGGCTCAGGGGATATCTTAGAGTAACTTTCAACACCTAAAGAGAGCCTATAAGAAATCTGGAGAGGGACTTTTTACACGGGCATGTGGGGATAGGACAAGGGTGAATGGCTTTAAACTGAAAGAGGGGAGATTTAGATTAGATATTAGGAAAAGATTCTTTACTACGAGGGTGGTGAGACACTGAACAGGTTGCCCAGAGAAGTTGTTGGTGCCCCATCCCTGGCAGTGTTGAAGGCCAGGATGGATGGGGCTTTGAGCAACTTGGTCTAGGTTTCCCTGCCCATGGCAGGGGGTTGGAACTAGATGATCTTTTAAGGTCCCTTCCAACCCAAACCATTCTATGATTCCATGATACTGACAGTCTCATAATAGCTATTCTCAGTCCTCCCCTGTGTTAAAAAACTTCAGTAATTATACGTTATCTGTGTGTTTTGCCACTTTAGAAGGGCCAGCATCTCTTCATGAGCAGCCTATATCAGACAGCATTACAGCTTATGAAGAAAACGTGGCGATTCCTCTCTGAATCTTATGTCATATGGAAGTGTTCACTTTCTTCTTATCAGTTATTTTTTCTCTCTCAGTCACATTTTGACCTCTGTTGGAACCTGTCCTTTCTCACCAGGATTACCTTATGATGCTGGGGTTGGGTTTGGGTTTTATTTTTTTTGTATACTCTTGTGAATGAATATTGCTGACAGCTTCAAGAAAAATGAAACTAGATCCCTCAGCTGTTTTTTTTCTATACCCTGTTTCATTGAGATGCCACCTGATGATACCAAGGTCTTACAACACTTCAAAATCCAGAGGTTTCTCTCTGGTCTCTTGATCTGCCTGTGATCTACCCTGAGGCACATAAAGCCTGCAAAGCAGTTGAAAAGGTCCCTACCCTCTCTGAGAGCGTCAGCTATTGCTGTGCTTCCTCTGCATTACATTGTCAACCTTTTTCCCTGTTGTGCTGTCAGGTTTTGGGGGAGGGAAGATGTTTGGTTTGAGGTGTTTGGTTGGTTGGGCCACTGTTTTTGTTACTCTGCAGTTTACTGAGAATTGAGTTCCTCCAGATTTTTTATCACAGTATTAATATGATCTACCACCCAGACAGATCTGACAGTTTAGGGACTGGATAAGCCTGTGCAGGTTCTCCACCTGCTTTGGTTGAAAGGATTTTGCTTACCTACAGAAATCATACTTGCTCTGTAAACTAATCTCCCTCAATGCTTCCCTCATCCCCAACCTCAGTGTGTGAATGGAGCTCCAAAAACTTTTCACAAATACTGTGTCTCTGTCACCTCCATCTAAAAAGTATATTGTGGTTTTACATGACATTTTGCTTAATTTCTTCCTTGAGATACTTTAAGTGAAAACTCCCTTACCCTCCAGGCTAGGGTTAGGGTTACATGTTCCCAGGGTTAGGGTTGGCTCTACATGCTCCCAGGAAGTGCATGTGTCTTACACTTTAAGGGTAGCCCTCTTATCCAATAGACTGTGTTGACAAAGTTTTGCTATTTACAAAGGAGATGCCATTTTATTTTGTCTGACATTTCAAAAGCACTGTGTCTTCATATTGACAGAGAAAATATTTCCATGCCTACTGCCTTGAAAACTATCTTACCTTACAGAAGGTAGAGCTGACATGCACAAGCAACGCAACCACCATTTTTACACTGCAGACTGCCCTAATGCATTCTCAAAGCTGCCATCCTCCAGTGCCCTACTCTGCCTATTTGTAATACCTAGACTCAGACAGAAGTCAGAAGCAATTCCTGACTAAAGTGAATGCAGCCATTGGAATGAGATGTGGTTAAGAAACATTGTCACCCAGTAGCCAGAATAAGTTGTATTTATTATTGTTGATCTTATCCTTATAGCAATATATATATAAAATATATGTATGTATTTCAGTGTATCATTGCACCAGAGACTATTTCTGATTAATACCATATGCCAACACGTCATCTCTTCCCAGTTCAAAAGCTCTTTAGTAAATTATGTGCATTTGCTTAGCAAGCCAGAGCAGCAGCAGCTTGGCAATTTTGCCAAGAGAAATTGTGAAAAGGAAATTGCTTTGCAGAAAAAGCAGTTCATAGTGCTGTCCTATCAACCACCTCCCTTCCCGCTCCAGGCTACTCAGAGCATCTCAGCGGCTAGTAAGTACCCAGCCTTTCTGTTTGAAGAATAAGCACCGTGCTTTGGCATTTCAGCCCATGAGACTCCCAGATGGTCTGGAGATTCAGAGACAGTTTCCTCCCCTGCCTTCCAAGCTGAGGCAGCCCAGCAGCAAACTGCTGGGTTCCTGACATATAGAGTTGTTGGTGCTTCCTGAAGGCAGGCAGCTGCCTTCTTGCTACAACATCAAACCTATCAGCCATCTTTCATGTCGTGAACTCCTTTGAATATCCAGAGATGCTATGCAACGCCATCATGCTGCAGGCACTCAAAGGAGGTGGTGTTTTGCTTTAAGTTACCAAGGTGAAGTGAGGCCCCATATGTCAGCAGTGGCAGAGCTGGTTTGGGGGAGTAGAAATAAGAGACAATGGGGAGCTGGTGCTGTCCAACCTGCTGCCCCACTCCAGCAGCTGCCCTGGAACCATCCCCTTCACTGGTTAAACCCCATTTTCAACACTGAGCATGATGCTTAAGAGTAAACATTTTGTTAGAAGTCATTTGATTCTGCATGTGTACATCATTCCAAAATGTGGGATGGATACTACCAAGGTCTTGCACTGATGGGTGGGACAATAGCCATGCACATTTGGAAGCTCTAGGTCTCTCCAACAAGTAAGTGGCTAACTCTTACCAGATCTACAGTCAGCTCCCTTTCATTTTCTTCATGTAACTAGATACGTACATGTCAGGCATCTCACTTCCTGGACAGTAAGAGAGAACACATCTTTCTTTAAAAATAAATAAGGACTTTAAAGCTTTCATAAAGGTCTGTTCTAAATGTTCTCTTCATATAAGTTACCAGGTGTACAACTGAAAAATATTCCTATCAGCTTTGCCGCAAGGAGATCCTAGACTGTTCTAAGAGAAGAAACTTAATCGTGTTAGCTGCACTTTGAGAGAGAGGATTGGTAAAGCAGCTCTCTGGCTATGTGCATGAACTTTCCATGTCCCTTGTTGCATACAATGCACCTAAACAGCTGCAGCTTTTTGCAGGTTGTTTATAGTCTCTGCTCAACTCTGCCCATCTTTCTTCTTTCCTTTTTTTCCCTGCTGTTACATTTCATGAGTTTCATCTATCTAGTTAAATAAAAAAACCCAGCCTTCTCTAGGCCTTTAAATGGTGGATCTTTGGCAAATGCAGTAGCAGCTCTTCATGTTTGTTCTGTTTTATTGCCAGAGGTATTCGCTTATTCCTGCTTCTGAAATGTACCCAGCTACTTGGGCTACATGCGTAGGTTTTCCAATGGATAATCTGGTTTAATAAGTTTCTAATGGAACAAAAAGAAGACACATCACACATTTACATACTGAGCCGCTTCTTGCTTTATTTGCTTTTTGATTCATGGATTATTATTTTTTTTTTCCAGGTTGGCTGTCCTGGTTTGGAAATAGCATTGTGATTTTTGTTCTATACAAACAAAGACATTTTCTGCAGCCCACTGACTACCTCACATTTAACTTGGCAGTGTCAGATGCTAGTATTTCTGTGTTCGGTTATTCACGGGGGATCATTGAAATCTTCAATGTCTTCAGAGATGATGGCTTCATTATCACATCAATATGGACTTGCCAGGTAAGACTGGATTACACTTAATTAGACTAAAGAGGTGTGGCTATTTGTGTGTATATGCTGTATATAAATAACCAGACAGGTCCAAAAGAGTGAAAAGAAGTAGACTGGCCTTCCAAAAGGACAGTGTTCTTTTCTATTACACCCATAAATCTGTGCATTTGATCAGTGTTTGACCAGTTTGCAGTGGTTTTTTTTTTTTCTCTGTCTGTTTGAAATAGTTCATATTAGTTTGGGAGTTTACTTCATGACATAGCTCCCACTCATGTTGGAAAGCTAAGGTGTGGGTTGTGTTTGTTTTCAGCCCCTCTAAAGTCAACCTGGCTGTTTGCCCTTTAACATTTGACTTAAAGCAATGCAGACTCCACCTCAGCAAGCCATGTAGAGCAAAGCCTCCATGCAGAATGTGGGTATACCCATGTATTTTAGCATACAACTTCTGGTACTAGATCAGTTGTAACTTTCCAATCTTACCCGTAATTCTCGGTTGGTTTGTTGCCTGTGGTATGATGAATGGCTTAACTTTATGGCACAGCCATCCCTGAACTTGGAGGCAGCTTTTTGTTGGAGAACTCAGAAAATGTTACTGGTGTTAATTCTGAAACATACCTGCATAGTCAGAATATAAAACACCTGCACAGTCAGAATATAAACACATCTCATGGATAGACAGGCACAAGCCTGGCTCCCTGGTGCTTTCAGTAACCTCTCTGAGAAAGATTATACTTAGTATGTCTGTTTCACAAGGGGATCAAAATCTGAAAATGACAGGAAAGCCCATGGCAAGGTGTAAGAAAGATCATGATGAACAAAAAAGGAGAGAGAAATAATTGTATTTTCTTGGGGGTTTTTTCCTTGTTGTTGGGTTTTTTTTCCAATGTAAAAAAGATGAACTATTATGCAACATAGATGAAAGAGCTTGTATAGCTCATGTCCCCTCCTTTTCTATAGGAAGGTTCAATTTCCTCAGAGGAAGGCTTCCCTCAGAAGATTCTGGTTAATGTAGGGGAGCTGTAGCCGCACCTAAAAAATTATTTTTGTTAAAATGTATGTCTATGGCTCTTTGGCAGAAAAGGATTTATCAAAATGAAGCTAATTATCTTCTCAGCTAAATCGCACTATTTCTCTGATGAGATCACCTACAATTACTATGAATGGTCTGTTGAGGAGAAACTTGGAGGACATCTCTCATTTTTTTTATAAATGGAAATGTTTGAAGTCATCAGATAAGCAGACATAACTGCAAACTGTAAAATTCACACCCACAGTCAGAATTAAACAGATTCATGTTTTACCCTGTTTCAAAGAAGATTAGAGCTGTGCTCAGGAAAGGAAACATGAAATCTGGATCTCCCAGGTCAGTTCTAGCTTTGCTGTAGACTTCCTACGTAAGATAGGGTAAGCCATTCAGTGTGAAATCCTGAACCAAGATTGGGTATAGCTAAACATTTACAACTAGCAGGTTGAAAGAGGTAATGTTTAGTGACCTTTTTTGCCTTCCCAGTTCAAGCTCTTCCAGAGCCCCACATATGCTGTGGTTCCTTTTTTAGGCTGTAAAAAACAGCGCACACAGGGGTTGACACAGCATGGCACACTGTGTCAATATATCTTGGTTTGCATGGGAGTCTTCTGTCAGCAGCCTTTCAGCTTTCTTCCATGGTTCCTCTGCCTGGGAGTCCCTCTTTGGCTGATTGAGCTGTTTAGAGTCTTGTTAAAATGATCTTTTTTTAGGTGTAGAGAGACTGGAAGAGAGGTGTGCTTGAATTTAATGTGATAGAGGTGATCTTAATATTGTTGTGCTTGAAGTGCCCTTACAAGGAGAGAAGCAGTCAGTAATATTTTTGAGGTACAGGGTAGTTTGTTGGTCAGGGTGCGTTAAGTAATCTTATTTGGATCTTCCAGTTTTAAACATAATTTATTTGTAAAATATGGACATCCAAGCAAAGTTTTAAGGTATTGGGATCCAAAGATTTTGTTCAAGACATTAATAATGCATTGGCTTTTCTAAAGACTCTGATTTGCAAAATGTTAAAGTTTCACCTTTGGTAATCCGCTGTAAAAGTTAACATTTATCATTTCAAATAGGAACTGATACTGTATTAATGGTAACCCGGAAAAGCCATTTTGTACTCTGAATTAACAGTTTGAACTGGTTGTGACTTGTTGAGTGGTTGAGCTGGTTGTGGCTTGTTGAGAAAAAATCATGTAGGATTCCTGTTTCCGTCAAGAGTTTGTTCTGTGTTGGGGGGTTGGGGTGTCTCAAAAACATGTTTAAACCCTGACGTCCATCTTCTTGATTATTCAGCTTGACAAAACAGAAGCCAGTGATGAAAAAGAAGTAGAGTAGAAGTAGAGTGGTTTGGGGTTTAGGAATAATATTGTGCAGAAATAGTGGAAAGCTTCTGTGCATAAAAAAGATGTGAGTATTTCTCTCTGTGTGAGGACAGCCAGCACAAAGGTCATTCTAAAAATGTTCAATGTTGAACAGCAGTAGGGTTTTGATTGCTTGGGTTTTATTATTTATAAAATGTAGTATATTCATAATCCTGTGTGGTCTCACATCTGGAACATGAGGAGCATGGTGCCAGGAAGGTAAAGCCCAGGCTTTCTGTCACATCTCTCTGAAGTCAGCGTCTTTTGTTCACCTCACCATACTCAAGTTCCTCTGCAAGTAGCTGGGGTGACGGTTTGAGCTATTGCACATGTAAACATGGCTCTTTCCTTAGCATGGCCCCTGTGTTTCCCCTTACTTGGTTTGTTTTGCTGAGTCCAGAGAATGGCCTTATTTGGCTTTCTGTCATTGTCCATTTCACTACACATTTGCTCTTATTTGATCAGTCAGCTTCTGCTGTCAGGTATGCTTACGGAAACTTTATTTTCCCAAGCTAGCCTGTCATTTCTGTTTATGAAGAAATTTCATGAGCTCACCTTACTTAATCCACCTAACTATTTTCCTTTTCTCTGACTCTGGTCTCCTGCTGTACCCTTGGGTGATATTTGTCAAAATTAAGGTTCACTATTCTTGGCTGCCCCAGTTAGAGGGAGTGGGGAGAAAACAGGCAGATACTACTTCTCTTTCAAAACAGCTTAGTCTGTGAAAACGCTCTGTAACAGAAGATGCATCTCCAGCTAAAAGGACCAGCTCACAGCATACTTGATGAATAGGGCAGAATACATGCTCCTGTTCTTCTACTCTGAATGGAAGAAACACCACTATTCTTGCCCGTGCCAAACATTATTTTTCTCTTTGGAGGTCTGACAGAGCTCTCCTCTCACGAATGAGGTCACATGGTAGATCTGTGTACAAATGCTGCCCCTGCTGAATGCTGTGCACAGATTTCGTTTTCCAAAGGTGGCTTTTGGACTCTGCTTTCACTTCTTGTTTATCCCTTCCCGGCTCTACCACTGTGTTTTAGCCCTGATCTGGACAGCCAGTCTCTAACGCACAATCGTTTTAGCCTCTGGTAATATTATTAGTAAGCAAATTAGTTTATATAGTAAAGTTCAAGTCAGGGAATGTAAGCTAGTGACCAAGAGCCATCTGTTCCCCTACTGACCATATTTCCACTGAAAAGGTACCTCAGGATATATTTTTGTCCTTCCCATATGTTTTTTATTCTCATGTTCTGCTGAATTAGAATTTTCACTGAAACCTGCAAATAACATTAGGTACAAATGTTCTTACATGTACAGAAACATTAATTCCCTGCAGGTAAACATCACAGTTTCTTCTAAACTTTATTAATCAACCAACAGAAAGTTTTCCCTGTATTTCTTAATCATAGAATGGTTTGGGTTAGAAGAGACCTTAGAGATCATCTAGTTCCAACCCCCTTGTCACAGGCAGGGACACCTCCCACTAGACCAGGTTGCTCAAAGCCCCATCCAGCCTGGCTTTCATGAGGTAAATACAAAAGATGCAGGCTTCAGGAAACCGTTAAATATAGGGGAAGGGTTATAACCTGTCTGATCCCCACAGGTGCATTGCAGTCATGTCAGAAACCCAAGGGTGGGCTGTGAGGTGCCTTTGAATTTGAAATCCTTCATAATCCTGGCACTTCAGTTTGAACTTTTTTCCACTAATTCACTTTTTTTTTATTATACTATGAGGGTCAAGAAAATTAACTGCTCTTATTATGTGCTCACTTTGTTGGTGTAAGCATCTTAAAAAAAAACCATTACTTATTTCTGAACTGTTTCTTATGCATAAGCTGTAACTCAGCTGCGTGCAACAGAAGAAGATGTAGTTATCTGCATGTCATGGTGCCATCACAGACATACCCACTGCCACTGACATGTGGACTGATGCTATTATCACATATGCACTGACCTCACTAACGGTGTGGGTATTCCCAGTCCATCTGGCCAGCCAGATGGTGACAGAGCATCCCCAACCAGATTCAGCTCTGAACAGAAACAGCCTCAGGAGGAACACAAAAAAAAAATGCCCAACAATGTTCAGCTTTGAGGTGTTAGTGAGCACCACAGTTGCCTGCCTGTCAGGATTCAGCCCATGCTGCCTCTGTCCCTGCAGCCTGCCCTCACCATCCCACCACGGGACAGCCTGGAAACAACCTGCCCTCACCCTCTTTGGCTGAAGCTGTTCTGTGCTGTGCAGAGTAGTAAAGCCACCTAGGGGAGCAGGAGAGAGACTGAGAAATGACTGTCTCACTGTGTGGCTGGGTTTGCTAGAGAGCAGTGAGGAAACCTGGTTTTGACTCCTGCAGTGCTTAATGCTTTGGTGCATAAACAGCGCTTCTGTATATCTGTCTGGCATACCCTGAATAGAAACAACTGGCAATGCAGTGAGCAGCTGTAAGCCCCACACTGAATGCATGCATTGTTTTGTGTGGTTATCCCTAACACATTTATACACAGTTCACTTGAGAGCACCAGACCTGTGGCAGACCTGTGGTGTGTGACCTCACCTGGAGTGTTGTGTACAGTTCTGGTGTCCTCAACATAAAAAGAACATGGAGCTGTTGGAGCAAGGCCAGAGGAGGGCCACGAGGATGATAAGAGGACTGGAGCCCCTCCCGTATGAAGACAGGCTGAGAAAGTTGGGGCTGTTCAGCCTGGAGAAGAGAAGACTGCATGGAGACCTCATAGCAGCCTTCCAGTATCTGAAGGGGGCCTACAGGGATGCTGGGGAGGGACTCTTTGTTAGGGACTGTAATGGTAGGACAAGGGGTGATGGGTTTAAACTTAAACAGGGGAAGTTTAGATTAGATCTAAGGAAGAAATTCTTCACAGTGAGGGTGGTGAGGCACTGGAATGGGTTGCCCAAGGAAGTTGTGAATGCTCCAACCCTGGCAGTGTTCAAGGCCAGGCTGGACAGAGCCTTGGGTGACAAGTTTAGTGTGTGGTGTCCCTGCTCATGGCAGGGGGGTTGGAACTAGATGATCTTAAGGTCCTATCCAATCCAAACCGTTCTATGATTCTATATATGTATCCTGAAAGGGCACGATGTGGCCACGAAGTCCAAAATTTTCTAGATTTGCCAGACTTGGTGCATGTCCATTGAGGAGTACGTGACCCAAGGAAATCTCTGGGATTTCTTGTACTTTAGCAGACTTTTCCAAATCATGGTGATGTAGCTGACCAAGTTACTGACCTTACCCCCTTTTGTAGATTCAGTTTCCAGTCACTACCTCTCACTAGTACATAAAAAATTCGGCATTTTTTGATGTTATTAAATGTTTAGAAGTCTAGTATGACATTTCTGGAGAAGAAATAATGTCCGTCTTTTGTAAAATTAGAGGTGGGGATCTGAAACACCAAAAGGAAAATATAAACAGGAGGAAATTCTGAGGCCAGTAAGATGAAAATATATGGGCGCTTTTCAGAAGTTTTGAGAGGAGGACTTGTAATCATGAATGAGCTCTTTAATATTTTATTCATGACATTTGTTTCGTTAGAACATGCATTTATCTCTTTTCTTATACCTGGATTGTAAAATATTGCTAAAGCTTGTCTGAGGAGGAAACCGAAGATTAATACCTTCTTTTTGTAACAAAATGTTCCATAAATTGTCTGATAAATCAAAAACCCTAAAGGCATTTATGTTGTTTTATAAATAGAGTAGATTTGAAGGACATCAATTTCTGTCTATCTAATGTAACTGGTAAACCCAAGCAATTGTTGGCTTAGCTAGAATACTGGCTCTTTTGACTCAGTTTGTGATTTTATGCATTCGGAAATGTCAAGACAGTGTTTAGGTATTACTGTATGTAGTAGAGAATTCCCTCACATTCTGGGTGAGATGACTGACTAGTGGTAGCTCAGCAGTAAGGATGGCCAAGTAATAAAAGCAATGTAAGATGGAAAGGACCAAAATGAAACCTCACAGGCTTCCTTTCTCCTACCTTCCTAGTAATTGGGAGATTATTGAAGAAAACTGCAGACAGCAGTATCTGTATGCAGCAGATAACCACCTATTCATGTTGCTCCATCATCCATTCATTTTTTTTCTTCACCAAATCATTCTGCTTTCAACTCGCTCGATATGTAACAAGCACCCTTTGCGTATGTGTCTCACCTCCACCTCTGCCTCTCATTCTCCCCCAGCAACCATCTCTGTGAGTATCGCCATTCTCCACAGAGCTCTCGCTCATAAAACCCAGGCAAATCCACAAGCTGTTCATCTCTAACCCTAGCAACATTCATTGACGTAGATGAAGGTCTGGTCCCACTCATCCTCCCCTGCAGCTAGCTATGAGGAGATGCAGAGATTGTTGCTGTAAGTAAGTGTCTTTGCCTACATCTGAGAGTACGTGTATGTTCTTCTACTTTTTTCCTACTCTCTCTCCCATTTGGAACAGTCTGTGCAGACACACCTTGAGTTCGTTAGTAGTTATATGCAGTGGAGCCAGAACGCATGCTACAGGAGTACCTTTGTCCTCAGCATGGCTTTCAGTGTAAGCCTAACTTTGGCAGAGGTTTCCAATCCAAAGAGTGAGCTAGACCAAAGAAGCTAGCTCAGACTTGGCTTGGTGTAAAGAGTCTTGCAGTATCACTGTGTCCAAACATTTACTTCTAAGATTGAGGTTTTGCTGGAAGAAACCAGATTTTTTTTTTGTCTCAAATTGTAATAGTGTAGAAATGTCTCCTTAGCTGAAAAATGTTTAGCTATAAGATGCTAAAAGAAATTAAGTTGAATGTAAAAACTGGGTGAAATAATAGTTATTGACTATTCTAGCACAGTACTGTGGTGTGCTATTGCTGGGATTTTATTCATATATAGCTTATAATTTCTGATATTTCAGTAAGATGAGAATAACCCAACGTCAAAACATGGAACTGCCACTATGAGCATTAACAGATAAAACAGGTGTTAAAGGTGCTGGAGAAAAGCTGTGCAACATCAGCTCCGTGTTCAGCTCACCTTAGCACACTGATTTGCTGTGAAATGTAGGATATGGAGACTGACCTGTAAAACAAAATTAAAAAAAGAGTGCCCTTTACTTTGCCTGTGCTGTGCTAAAAAAAAATCTTCCTCTCGCAGGTATGTTTTTCTGGGAAAAAAAAAATTATATCTCAAATATGAACACTAGAATGTATTCTTGTTCTTGCTTCCTTGCATAATGGAGATTTGGATACTGAAAACAGTTACAGAGCTATTAATCTTCCCTATTTCTTTATTTCTGGTCCACCTTGACATAATCTTGAAAAGCACACTGCAGTCAAAGAGGTAAAAGAAACTCATGTAGACATCTGTGAGCTAAATTTTAATGAGAAAAATACTTTGTCTGCAGGGAAGGGAGGAAAAACTGTGCCTTTGCACAAACAGAATCATTAGCAACATAGAAGATCATTTCAGTGTAACTAATGCGACCGAAGGGAAGTTATGCCTGTTTTCATTAGCCATCAATTCTCACTCATTTTCCTGTAAATTATTATTTCTGCAGCCAATTGAGACAAATTAGGAAAATTGCATATTTGGTACTTGAAAAATGAATGCTTAAACTATCTGTTTCCTTGTTTAATAAGTCTGACATAGCTCCTCCCATGCCACCCAAGCACTGCGTCAAACCACACACTACTGCCTGGAAAAGGCATTTGTTGCCTGAGAGTGCTCCTACAGAACCAGGAATTTCCAAAGCCTAAACTTTGATTCCTGCAGTAGCTTTTCTCCCACAGCGCTTTGAAATATCCTTTTCTCACTTCCTTATGTGGAAAAATAGTAGCCTTCCTCCACCTTCTGTGCTGATGTGTGTTTCTAAGAGATTAGAAGTTTTCTCTCAAAAAATGCTATCGCTTACCTTTGTAATTCAAGATCTTCTCACCACAGGGCTGAACAATTCATGTTCTACTGGTTTTTCCTTGTGTGCCACATCCTCTCATTGACTTTTAACCTAAATTTCATATGAAACTTAAATATCACCCTGATAATATCTGTGAGTATCTTAAATAGTCCTACCTCACATTTACTCATCTTCCATTTCACATGTGTTAATTCAGTATACTGCTAGTGTGTAGGAAGCAATTTGTGTCCTGACCCAGATTCTCTGCTGACTGGCTCAATGACAAGATGGCTGTTGCTTGCGATGGGCTGTATATGACATGACATCCAGGATTTCCACACCACTGTCCCTGCAGAAGGGACATTGCACCTAGTGGCTTTCCAGATAGCTCTTCAAGACCAAGAATAACATGTATCTTTTACACTTCCTTCCAGGCTCTGTCTGGGCTACTAGGACTCCTTGGCAATTTGTGTGACTCTCCCGTTAGGAGCTGTGAAGTCCATCTTATCGTACACAGTTGTGATGTGAAAGCCCTAACAGCCCATTCTCAGTTCAGGGACTATAAGAAATTTCTTGGGATTAATAAGTTATATTCTGTTTCTCTGGGTATTTTGGTACAAGATACAGAGGATCCAAGAGTATCAACCTAAGAGGAAATCTCCTAGTAGCCATTCAGTTTTTCTGTCTTTCAGGAACATAGCATGCTCTTGTCTTGGCCCCTTAATGGCTGAGCTGGTACCAACCTGCCCTGCATTTGTGCTTAGGAGCTTTATGAGGAGAAGAATAAGTTCCATGGTAGGCATTCAGCCAGCAGCCAGAGATGACCTTGTATTAACCTGATGGTTGCTACATAAGCAGATTCCTTCCTCCTGGGAAACAACACAAACAATTGTACTTTGGAGAACGCGGAGGGTCACTTGTAATCTCTGGGCTGTCCTGGCAGAGCCTGTGAACAGCCTGTGAACAGCCTCTGCTTCCCCTGGGACGTGTGTAGGCCTACAGAAACATTTACCATGATATTCTGAAAAGGCGAAGATAGCACTTCTTTAAAAAGCATGACTTCGATGTTAATGGATCTCTGTTATTGGGGCAGGATCACCACAGGCCACAGAGCCAAGCTTTCCTTTCTGTGGGAATGTGAATATGAGACAGGTGACTCATGAGGCTGCTTTCTTCTTTTATCTGTCTGTGTATCTTTTTGCTTATATTAATAGTGCTGCTATCCATAAAGAAGTAAGCTCTGAATTAACATCACCCAAGTGGAGGGATGTTTTGACTCAGTTTGCCACACTGAAAAGTGTTTTACAAAGTGTAGTAGCATGGGTGTTCCCAGAGAGCAATGCCAGAGTTCCCATCTAGTGCTTCTGAATTTCCCTGTGCAGTAATTTACAGAAAGACAATGGCAATACAGCATTTAACCTGAAGATGGGAATCTTTCCACTGTATCTGGATCATTGAGTGGTATGAGCTACATGCTTGGTTACTTCCTCCCCATTCGTTCTTCATGGGTGGACTGGAGAGACATAAAACCTTCCATGGTCCCACGGTAGCAACCCAGAGCTAGAAAGTAGGTGCTCCCAAATATGTGGAGATGGGGTACTTGAAGTAAGATTATAATCTAATTATAAAATTTAAGAAAATTCTGAAAGAAATTTCTACCTATTCGTTAAATTGTGTGCACTTGGTGGAGTTGTTACATTCATAACTGTGGTGGTTGATAGGGCATGTTCTACTATGAGTATAAATCATGACCTGAGAGGGCTACAACTCTAATAGATAAAAGTCAACCCAAAGTAAGTATATGTTTAATTTCATTTGATTAACCCAATATATGAACCTAAAATAATTGCAAGCAAACAAGTAGGTTTATTCTGGATTCCCTAACATTACTAAAGATGAAACCTGTATATATTAATAGGTGGCACTCAATGTACATTTAAATCTGTAGTATAGTTAGTATAATTACATATCTGTGCACATAATTGTACAGTGTAAACATTGCATTCATATTCTTCCTATCATTAAAATATGTCATCAACAGAAAGGTTTAGACACTTGGTGAATGCAAAATACTGAGTGTCTGATGCTCTCACTTAATGTTTTAAACTAATCCTGTAACATACCAGTTCTCATTGTTTATTCGTAAATGAAGTGCCATCTGTGTCAGAGACCTATAATGGGTTCAGTTGGTGCCATCACCTCTGAGAAAAGCTACCCTTGAAGCCTGGTGAGACATCTTAAAAGGCAGAATGCAACCATAGCAGAGCAATGTCGCATGAACAAAAGGCATTGTTGAAACTGTGGTAAATGAGAAGTGTCTTTCACCTCTTGTATGGTAGGAAATCTTAAAGAGACAATTTGAGTGCTTTAAGAACACCAGTCATTGGGAGTTTTAAGTATTGTGAAGACTGATTACAAATCTTGGTAGTTCTTCCATTTAACAGAAGAGTTTCTATAGTCTGACATGTTATTGGTATATTGGAGGATTGGAGAACTACGCTGTCATCAGATTCAAGTGCAATATTATTGCAAACTTTAAGAACTTGTTAAATTTTAAAGCATACTCTATTCGAAGGTACTTACACTTGTTCTTCCAAATGTATTTCTTAAAGATTGATTTAAGTAATTTTTTATCTCTTGAGATTTCAGGAGGTTTATTGCCATTATCTATTTACATTATGATCTTGGAATAATCTGATCTGCATTCAAAGAAATATTCTGAGAGAATTTATTGTGATGAGTTTAAATAATCCCTGTTCAGAGTTCATCTTTTTCTTTACATATACATTATCGCATATTTTATAGAAGAGAAAGGACGTTGTGGTTCTGAAGGGAAATAAATGGACTTCAGGAAATTGCAACAGATTCACCAATCGGCCAGAGGAGGGAGCGATGCAGCCTTTCTGGCTGGTGAGATTAGTGCTTCAGTCTAAATTGAAATGTAATAGCTATTTTGGCAATCTGCTTTTGTGCCGTTAAACCTTAATTAATCCAATAATAAGAACAATAGGTTATATTTTACTCTGTCTGCTTTAAATGAAGACACCCTTATGAATTCAGTAGGGATGCATAAGTATTAAAGGTAGTAAAAATGGGGCACACCCAAGCTCATAGCTAAGAATTTGATAGTGCACTGGGGACTCCAGACTCTCCCTGTGTTGAAGCAAAGCTTAAGAAACAAATTTGCATGCAGTGGGAGCTTTATATATTGTGGGTTGTAAATAGTACACCAAGAACATTAGTTAGATTTAAAATCAGGCATAAGTACAAAGCAGAAAAAACATAGCCTTTTCCTCAGTTGTGTCTTAGCTTCCAGGCAACATAAAGATAATGACTGAGTTCTGTGAGTATCTATATAGCCAAGGGAGTAATACTGGCATAGCGCTGACAGAAAAGCTTTTAAAACTGCTGATCTAATCCTGTTTCTTAACGGATAAAAAGAAAAGTTGGTGGATGAAAATTGCCACACAACCAATTTTGTGTTTATGTGACAATTCACTATTGCTCATTAACACTGCTGATACTTGATTGTAATTACAATAGGAAGTCCAGAATTGCATCACACAAAAATGGAGGAAATATTATGCCTGTCGAAGGAAAGAGCTGGATGGGGGGTAGGATAAAAGAAATGAAAACCAGAACAGGGAAGAGAATCAATATTCTAAAGTAATTAAATGTTATCTACTATTCTAGTATTTACTTGGCTGTCATTCCATGTATCTTCATAGAGGCACAAGACTGAGAATATATTTTTGTTACCTACATATATTATTATCTATGTCTATAGAAGTCAGAACTATGCTAAAGCAGTTTTTTTCTGTTGCTAACTACTTTGGGTTCCAAGTAGTCCCTTTGGTTGCTAGCTACAGTGAGTGTTGTCTGTTCAGGAGCAGAAAAAACATCAGAGATCTTGCTTCTATATCCGGTAGGTGTATGCTTGAAGTAGGTTGGCTATAGCTACAGTAAGATCCCTCATTTTCTTCTGAAGACATATGTCTAGGTGACACCAGCATAAATGTATTGCAGAATCATAGACTTGCTGGGAAACGGCATATGCATAACTAGGCTCAAGAGCTAACTCTCTGATAGAAGCTTGGCAGGGATGATGCTGGTTTGAGGATCCTATTCCCAAAGCAGCACTAACCCTGTTGGGTGTGCTCTCATGTTTTAATGTTCCAGATGCCATGGCCTGTGTGGGGGCTGTTCTGCAGCTTGAGAGCCACCTAGTTTACCTCCTTTATTTATTTCATCCTAGCACCCTTGTCATCCCCAGATCTCCCTCTCCTCCTTGGCATTTCACCCCATCAGCTGGTCCTAAACTGCTGAGCCGGTGCCTAGCACAGGGTCAAGTAGCACAGACATCCCCAGGAGACTGCTGCCACTTCATCCGTTTGCTAACTGTATGGCCCTGATCAATCTCTGATGATAGCCCTGCACTAGTAGAAGCAACACTATGTTGGTCTGCTTAAATGCTGTTATGGAATAGTACATAAACAAGACGTGGCACTGACAATGGCTTGGTCCTATGAACTATGTTGACTTAAGTAAACCTGAATTACTTTTTTTTTTAAGCAAGGCACTACTCCAAAGAAAACATTTTGGCGTGTTTTTCTTATGATGACAGAGTTTCTTCCTAAATGGTAAAGGGCAAGAGTGTGCTTTTAGACCCACTTTCCTCCCTTGTGTGCTCAAGGGCTGTTTGAACTGATCACAAAATAATTGTCTTTCTTCAGTCTGACATCAGGGAAAGGTGGCTGGGAGAAAAATGGTCACATCTGCAGGTGATACATCAACGGGTATCAGAAAAACTGTGATGAGACACACTGAGAAGCTTGTCCTACTTCTTCAGTGTTCAGTCTCATAGCTCTTTAGACTTAATTTCAAAGTGTTCATTTGCATAATTGCTGAAATACTGCTTCCTTTCTAATCTAACTAATGCAATTGCTTAAACATATGCAGCCTGGCTTCTCAGTAGTGCTTGGCCTCACTGTTTTCCTCATCTATGAAGCATTGTTAGAGCAAATGGGGAAGTGGCAGCTGTTTGCATCAATAAGGCTAATGAAATGCAGGTATTTCACCGATCTCCAGCACACACAGCAGGCCAAATTCAGCCAAGTGCAGCTTCTAGCAAGTAGCTGAGACATCCAAGGAAGTCTTTTTTTCTGGTGTAAACATGGTTGTGTTTATACCCCAAGCATGAGCTGATTGTAAGTGGGGCATGGGTGGATGTAGATTGTTGTAGTAGCAAGTAAGTCTTGCATAAATTTAAAATGTGGTCAGTCGGTAAAAGTTGACATTAAGAAGTATATAGAGGCAACGTAAGGGCATTGGTAGCAAAAAAACAAAGAGCAATGAAAGAAATGATGAAGCAGCCTGTTCCTAACCCTTCACCCAATTTAATTTATACAGTATGCCATGGTCTCAGTTTTAAGCCTGGATTAAAGCCCCAGATTCAGTGATGGGATAAACTGAATTCTGTGGGAGTTGTGCCCATTCACACAGAGGTTGTTCCTGTAGAATAATGATGTGCCTTTCTGCTGATAATTTTACCACTTAAATGCCAAGTTACAGTCCAGAGATGCTTGCTTAATATTCCTGCTTCCCTTGGTGTAAAACTGGCACCTCCAAGTGCTCCTCTGCTCTGGCTGGTTTGGTGTATCATTGCAAGCTTTCAAAAAGAAAAGAAGGACTGTCTTCAGCGTTGTGCCTGGATTGTTTCCCAGTAATACAGTGCTCCTTAGCAGATGGCTACACCATCTCCACTAGTCAGCAGCAGCTTCCTTCCTATATCTGTAAGTGAGGCTAGCAGAGTTGTAATTATCCAGTGCTTCTATCACTGAGATACTGATGATGCGGGAGCCTACACAGCTGTCCGGCTCTGCCTATGTCAGTCAGAAGTGATGAGGATCAGGGATTAATAGCAGGCAGTTACTAGCACCAACATTGAGACTCAATCTATTGGAATGATTTAGCTTTGGATGGTTTTATTTAGTTATTTAAAAAGCTTCTCTCACTCGGCCAAGCCCATTACCTCCTATGTTCTTTCCTCTGTGGCTTAGGTCTCATGGGTTCAGCTTACATGTTTGTTTTGCCTACATGGGGCAGCTGCATCCAGTACATTTTTGCCTGTTCAGGGCTTTTCTTGGTTTCAGTTCAACCTTTTTCTCCTTCATTTGGCAAGTCGTTTCGGGGAAGCATATAGATAGATGTAAGGGTGCATTTGCTTGTTTATTTTACGTACATGACAGAGCACTTACTTATATAATTTTTGAACATTTACTTGCTCACTGATCCTATAGATGATAACAGCACCTGACATTTTATATTTTCCTGCTAGCTGGGTTTCTGGAAAAACTTTTGAGAGCATTAACGTGAAAATGACAGGAGCAATCCCTGTGGTTCTTTTCACTTTCAGCTTTCTGCAGTAAAAGAACATCCTGTGCTGCTTTGTTTTTCAGATTGATGGCTTCCTGACACTTCTGTTTGGCCTGGCTAGCATCAATACCCTTACAGTAATCAGTGTAACTCGCTATATCAAAGGCTGCCATCCTGAGAAAGGTAAGGAATAAAGGCAAGTCCAGTTCTGCTTTGTGCCTTGTGTAAATCTGTATTTCTTTCAGTCACAGGTTATATCAAATACAAATTGCATGCATTGGAAACCAGAACATAGCAGAGTCATCATTGACATTACAAATATGTTTGCACTGAATCCTTCAGGATCAACCCCAGTAAGAGCCAAATTATTACTACTACGCTTTCGTAACCATGGGCTAAATTCACCCTTGTGCCAAAGGATACCACACATCCTGCTGACTTTCTGTAGTCTTCAAAATGCAACCTAAGCAACTTCTAAGTGATCATTATCTGAATCTTACTGTAAGCAATTAATTTAATCTTCTATGATGTTTGGGACAAACTTTCCAGTTGTTGATAAGAGCCTTGGTTCGTGAGGCTGCTACACATACAAACATTTTCACTCTTCAGGGTGTTTTACCAGGGTTTGTGCACAGTAGGCATCATGGGCTGCTTTAGATGGTGCTGGGAACTTTCAGTCTGCACATCTTGCCTCCAGCTTTTGTAGCAGCCTTCCATCCCCTCATGTCAATACCCAGTATAACTTTTCAGAAATGTTGAGGAACAAAATGGTAAATGCTTCACCCCTGGCAGTGTTTAAGGCCACATGTTACAGTGTGAGGCATCCCTGCCCATGACAAGGGGGTTGGAACTAGATGACTTAAGGTCCTTTCCAACCTTAACCATTGATGCATAAGTATTTCCCACATAGACAAAGAAATAACCACAATGTGTGGCAAGAGTAGGACAGATTAAATATTTTTGTTCCGAATGATGTTCTAGCTTAACCTCAGCTGGTAACTCAGAACCACGCAGCCACTTGCTCACACCAGCCACCTCCCCTCCGGTGGGATGGGAAGGAGAATTGGAAGAAGGCAAAACTCGTGGGTTGAGATTGAACAGTTTAATAATAATAACAGGAAAGAGAGAGAGAGCAATAAACCCCAAGAAACACAAGTGATGCACAATACAATTGCTCAGCCACACACTGACTGATGCCCAGCCCATCCTTGAGCAATGATCAGTGGCTCCTGGCCAGCTGCCCCCAGTTCATATACTGAGCATGATGTTCTATAGTCTAGAATATTGCCTTTGGCTAGTTCGGGTCAGCTGTCCCAGCTGTGTTCCTGCCAAAATTCTTGTGCACCCCCAGATTACTCACTGGTAGGGTAGAGTGAGGAATAGAAAAGGCCTTGACTCCATGTAAGCACTGCTCAACAATAATGAAAAGATCCCTTAGTTATCAACACTGTTTCTAGCACAAATCAAAAGCAGCTTCATACTAGCCACTATGGAGAGAATTAATTCCACCACAGTCAAAACCAGCACAAATGGCTAATGTGATTTGAGTGTCTAATATATTTTATCTTTTTTAACAGGGAAAACTTTGAAATTAATAAGAAAACTTTGAAATAAATAAACCTCTGAATTTAGACCTAGGTTGTTTTTTTCTATGTAAAACTTAGCATACAACTGTTTCCTGCTTTTTACAAAATGGCAAAACATAAGTCTGATGTAGAATTTGCTAATTCTGCACTGTTCAACAAGCATATTGTCTCCTGTTTTAAAGCCATTCACTTCCCGTGTTCACAAATTGTCTTGAGTACAAGACTGGCAGATGCCTTCAAATTTAAGCTTTTCTTACAAATATGGTTTTTTCTTTTTTCTTGACTTATTTTTAAATTGCTATATTTCCTTTATTAGCTGTTGCTATAGGAAAGCATTTAGATTTCAGAAATATATTTGTGTATTTTCTAACAAGACCATGCCATTGCAGGTCACTGCATTAGCAACAACAGCATGACGGTGTCTCTGATTCTCATTTGGGTAGCAGCTTTCTTCTGGTCAGGAGCTCCATTACTTGGCTGGGGCAGTTATACAGGTAACAGGTATCTTTCAGTTGTACTTATTTGGCACCCATCCACTTAACTGGACAAAGATTCTTGCCTTTCTTTTTTGCTGTTTGAGATAAACCAGACCGATTATCAGTAGATCTGAGAGAATCATTCATCATGCACAGCATATGTGCAGAGTGTTACCTGCTTTGGTATCAGCTATAAAGAGATTTATATTTTTTTTTAAGATACCACAGGAAATAGTTGGATCAAGTGCATATTACCTATGAAAAAAAAAGAGAGGCCAGAAATATTTGGCATGGTTAAGCAATGAGATAAAGGAAACTATCAAAAGACATCCTTCAAAAACTGTCAAGATTAGGAAGCTAGAAAAGAACACAGCTTCCAGCAAGTTAAATTTGAAACTATAGTAAGACAAGCCAGAAAGATCTGGTGGAACTACTTGTTGAAAATATGAAAATTATAACAAAACAGCAGAAGAAAAAGGTGTCAGAAAGTCTGTCAGTCCAACAAGTGATGAGGGTGCAAGATAAGGCCATAGCAAAAAAGAAGGAGGGGGGAAGGAAAAATAGTGACCACTGTGGTAATTCAGTGCCTAAGAGGTATTTCCACACCAGAAAATTTCTTCACAAGGAAAGGTTGGAGAAATTGCCTCACATTAAGTCTCTAAAAGTTCAAGAAAACAAATTTCTAGGAGCAAATGGTAATGATACAAGAGTCCTAACAGCTTAAATCTTGTGAATGAAGTTGTCCAATTGTCCAGCAATTATATGCTTGGATCCTGCAGGCATCTGCACCCTCTGAGAAGTCATGAAATCTGTAAAGACTTATTAAAGCAGCTATATGAATATACCTTCTTATTAAACACGTAAGGTTTGAGGCATCTCAAGACTCTTAAGTACGGATGTGAGAAAAACATGCATTTCTGTGGTTGTCTAAATCATCTATCCTTCCCAAACCAAAACGTTATCAGGATATTAGGCTCAATGAATATTTTGTTTGAAACCAAACCATTGTGTTTATTATATATTTATTATGTTATTTATGTTACAAATATGCTTTTGCATTATGGATATGCCATAAACTTGGGGGTGTGTTGGACTGAACATTTTCTGTGTCTCTTCTAGCAATCTGTGTTTTCTTTTTACATTAATCTCATTAGCTCTTCATTTGTAGAAGAATTTCAGGATTTCTGATATGCCCTTTTTGCCCTACACTGGAGCCAAGGACTTCTTGGGCATCACTGCCTTATCAGGGCATCCTACTGCCCCCATGGATCCTGTTTGTACTTTGTGTTCAATTCTTTGACAGTGGTCTTCAAGACCACTGCTAGGAACACTTTTCCCTACCAATCATAGCAGTTTCAGGTTCCTGGGCTGATGCTAAACACATTCCACTGAGGGCACCCGTGAAGATGTGGGAGCTGAGCAATGGCAAGTCCAGCAGCAGGCAGTGGGTGCAGGCAGCCATAGTGCCAGGACCTCGCTGATCTTTGGAAATGCCACTTGCCAGTGTCCCTGCAGAGAGAGGAAACAGAGCTCCAAATTCTGACTCACGTCAAATCTGCAGGATTTTCTCTTTGTGTCCTCTGGAGGCTGTTTTCATTTTTCAGTCAAAAGGCTTTGGAAACCAGAAACCTGGAATTAAGCAGGATTTTATGGTTATCTTTTTAATATTGAGGTCTACTGATGAAAAAAGCAAAGGAGACAAAAATTTATTTCTGCTGCTGAGCACATCCAGGCAGCAGCACCTAGAGCTTTTGGTGATAAAAGTACCAGGCTCTTTTTGATGAGAATCATAAAAAAGATTCTGATCTTTTGCTGCTTTAATTCATCCTGTCTAAAACTATCACCTGTGAGGAATTAAGGGATTTTTTTAAGGTTGTGGGGGTTTTTTCTTCAGAATTATCACTGGATGCCAGTGATTACTTGTATCTCCAGGACTTGTAAATACTTGACTTACATAATTTTGGTTCATGCTTCATTTATTTGCAATTCAATTTGCTGTGATAGCTGCCTGGGGAAAAAAAAACAACAACATTTTTTTCCACTTAAAAAGAAAAATCAACAATCACTACCTATAGAAAACCTCTAATGCTATTGAACTGAAATTTTCTATCAGGAGACATTTGCAAACACATTAGAGGGTCTAAAGAAGCCGGCTGTTGCTCTTAAAAGTATTTAAGCAGAGACTTCAGCTTATTCCCACTGTCTTTCCCAAACGTACCTGATCAGCTAGTGTCCTTTTGTAAATCCCACTAGCTGTAGATCCTCCAATATGCCCAACTTCCTTTTTAAGAGCCTGCAGTTCCTTTGTAGTTGCAGAACTGTATGCTTCGCATTTATTAAAAGGTCTCATATCTTTCTGAGTATTCATGTTTCATTTTCCCATAATCTTTATTATTAGCTGTAGCAATTTGGTTTCATGGCTCTCACAAATTTCATTGCTTTTTTGTTTCTATTAAAAACCCTTCAATATTTTTATTTCCTACTTTGCTAAGTAGTTACTTTTTACATTTGCCATATTGTGTCTTCACAATTGCTTCTTATGCTGTTACAGTGCTCATATTAGGAAGTTACTATGTAGAAGATTGTGACATGTAAGAGTAGACAACACACAAGTATATCAAACCTACTGAATTATTAAAAAAAAATATGTTTTTTTTTTCTAATTATGTATCACAATTTCCTATCCTGAAGCAAGTTTGTGCATTATGTATTTACACTGGAAATCTAAACCGAACAGAACAATAATGGGCATTAAAACTTGTTACAGCCTAGCTGGTCTTGAAAAGTTGCTTGTATAGGAAATTATGCCACAGCTCATTACATCAGAAAGATCAATCTATTCTTTAGTGCTTAAAAGAAGAAAAATACAGCATTTGAACTAATACATTAATCACTTAAAAGCAGACAGAAGTTCTAAAAATGCTAACCAACTTATTTTTGCTTTCCAGATCGCATGTATGGCACATGTGAGATAGACTGGGCAAAAGCCAATTTCTCTACGATCTACAAGTCCTACATTATCTCCATTTTTATCTGCTGTTTTTTCCTACCTGTCACAGTCATGGTCTTCTCATATGTGTCAATTATCAATACTGTTAAGCTAAGCCATGCATTAACAGGACTTGGTGATCCCACAGACAGACAGAGGAGAGTAGAGCGGGACGTCACCAGGGTGAGTTTGAGTTTCATGTTGGGTGCGATGTTTTTCAGTGAAATCTGTCTTTCCAAAAATTGGTCTCAATTACAACAGGAAAGAGCAAAAGTCCAGAACAGTTGCATTTCATTTCTCTATAATCTCTAGTTGCGGAGAACTTAGTGAAGAATACGAGGTTTGTTGAAAACTCCTACCCTGTCACTTGGCTCATATTGGTGCTACATCACATGTGAAAAATAATCTAAATATAACTGGAATGAGTTATATGGCACAAAATGAAAATTTGGTTTGGCATATGATCTTTTCTGTCAGAAGTTACGATACTTCTGAGCACACACAGAAGTTACAGTGGAGCTTTCAATTTACTTACCATTGACTTTAGTCTACCTGAAACCTTCTAAATTCATGTAAACATACAGGAAGCTGTAGCTATTTTCATTGCATTAGATGATGTGTTGCTTAAGCACACCACCATGCCAAAATTCGATATACAGCTTCTAGGTCTGCCTGGCTCCATCAAACCAACCTTTTGCTTGCCTGTGTTCTGCTGTGAGCCATACATTCAGGATGATCTGAACATTTCCCTTCCAGCCAAGTGTCCAAGCTACTATTCCCAGTGTATTGCTTCCTTGATGTAGTCTTCCAGAACAGATTTAAGACTGTTCTTCTGTTTTTTAGGTTTCTATTGTCATTTGCACAGCCTTCATTATTGCATGGTCACCATATGCTGTCATCTCTATATGGTCTGCCTATGGCTACCCTGTGCCCAATCTTACCAGCATCCTTGCCAGTTTGTTTGCAAAGTCTGCCAGCTTCTACAACCCCATTATCTACTTTGGAATGAGCTCCAAATTTCGGAGGGACATTTTCATCTTGTTCCATTGTGCCAAGGAAGTCAAGGACCCAGTGAAGCTCAAACGTTTCAAAAACCTCAAGCAGAAACAACAAGAGCCCTGTCAGAAGGAAGAGAAGTGTGCAGGAGAAATGCACCCCGCACCAAGCCCTGATTCTGGGGTGGGAAGTCCAGCCAACACCCCACCTCCAGCAAACAGGGAAGTGTATATTGGTATTTTTGATACACCATCTAACAATCCTGATATTGAATGTGATAGACTGTAAGTTTTGTGGCCACCTCACACTTGCATCCACTTTATGTTCAGGAAGACCCTCTTCAGATCCGTGCTTGAGTGATTTCCTAATTCCCAGTCCATCTGTTTCTTGCAATAGCACTGATGACTATACAACTCAAGTAAATCAGACAGTAAAGTGATATTTTCCTTCTATGTAGGTACAAAGTGCTATGAAGCACATTACAACGTGTTGCAGCATACTCAGTGCCAGAAACATTTGATTTTCTCACGTGTGTGGGAAAAGAAAAACTGACTTGAAGAAATCAGGCATTAGCTAGCAAAAATAACATAAATTGCTGCCTAAATATGAAAATAACTACCTTGTTGGTCTGCAGAATTATTTCCATCTTCCCTGACCTTCTCAGTGAGCAGGACCTGGCTGTAGCATTCAGAGTCAGGAAAGCTGGCCTTTAATTTTACTGATCTGCCTCCAGAGTGGTTGTTTTTCTATCAGAGTGTTAAGGTGGAGCAAGACATGAACAAACAATGAAACCAAAAATTACACTATATTTTTAACAGTACTGTTGAAGTATGGCATCAGAGCCATTTACAAAATACAATCCAGCACTCCACTGCTGCTTCTAAAGAAAGTTTTTGTACCTGCCTATGGGTAAAAAATGACTTTTAGGTAAATGTAACTAAGTGGCAATTAATAATACTGATTTAAGTAGCTAAGATGTAGGCTTAAATCTGTAGCAAGTCTATCAGATGTTATAAAATCTAATTATTCCACCAAGTTTATTTTACAGAATCAAAGTGAGGGGGTGTATCTTCATAATTCCCCATCTTGGAAATTAACTGCACACTCAGGGACTTCTGTAAAAATGTCTCTGTGTTAGCTGTGGAAATTGTGGATTCATTTAGTGCTGTTTGCAAGATTAACAAGGGAAGAAAAGGAGGGAAAAAAAAGCCCCAAAAACAACAAACAAACCAACAACATTGGTTGCTAACCTCACTGCTATTTATGACTTTCTGGAATCTCACTGTCTGAGTGTGCTAAAACAGGTTTTTTTTGCAAATGTATGCTTTTCCAGATGTGTCTCTTGGGGAAGTTACAAAGACAGCCTGGCCTTCATTTCCCCATTACTCTATTTGTTTTGAGAAAATCACCTGTGTTTTGAAGTTAAAAACAAATAAACATTATAAGCAACAGTGGGGAACTGTGTTTTCTTTCATGGCCACAGATCTGAACTACAGGAGTATTAATTTTTGGGGAAAATTTTAAGATATGGGTGCTCTTTCATTACAATAAATAATTAAAAGCAAATAAGTAAACAGTTTGCTTCCAGATAAAAGCGCATGCTGTAGTTGCAGAAATATATTAAATCAACTAGGGCAAAATCCTGTCACGGATGAAACCAAGCTTGCCTAGCCAAAGCTGATGCCCAGTTTTGAAAGCTCCTAGGTGTAGCACAAAATCTACCCTGGTAACCCCGCTGGACTGAGTTTTCTCACTGCTGAAAGTGCTTGGATTTCACTTCAAAGAAAGAGTGACAGGCATCCACCTCGGATATGGTTCTCAGAGGTAACTGCAGGTGTGCCAGGAACCTGCCTGTGCAGCCTTGATAGCCATAGATGCCAGGCTAGCTTTTAATCTGTTTTCACTAATTCACAGATAACTAGGGAGAATGTTTGCCTTGCTGCACTGTAGCACCGTAGCAGTGCTGTTGTTCTGCAGGATTCAGACTGATGTAGAAAGATGTGGAAAGGGCGAGGGGGAAGGCAGAGCAATGAGGCCATTTCTAAGAGCGCTCCCCTAAGAGTGCCAGCTGAAACCTCTACTAGTTCACTGAGCACGTTTAGTGAGGTTAGACTGGGGAAGGCAAGGGGCAGACAAAATGAGCCAGAATAGAAGCAGAGCAGAGGAAAAATATAAGAGGGGGAGAACCAGCTAAGCAGGAAAGCAAGGAGCCAGGAACCACAGGATGCATACCTGCTGAAAGACAACTGAAAACAGCCAACACAGAAAAAGCCTTGACTGGACCCTGACAGACCTCCCTTCTGCAAGTCCTATGGCTACAGTCCTTTGTGTATATATGTCAACAACATGGGACTGCAGAACTGTGGAGCAGAATATTCAGGTTTGCAGGTTACACTGGGAAAAAGAGGATGGATGGATGCCTTTGCAGGCACAAACCTGTGCTCCAGGTTCAGGAACTGCAGGACCACATTTGCCGCTCCACCTTATGTGAAGGCACACAGCATGTAGGCAGCATAGGCTTGCTAATAGGACCTGGTTCTTCTATGAACTCTACCAGGAGCCTTTTACAATGTGTTTTGTACTGAATGGATTAGTGTCAGCACAAATGAGAGCTCTTGGCTATTGCTAGTATCCAAATGGTCTTTATCATAAGGTAGGAGAACAATATTTATGAAGATATTTCTTCCTTTGGCATAGAAATTCTGTCACATAGGCTTCTTCTGTCTCTTTTGCTCAGCCTTGGGTATTAAGGTGAGACTTCAATTGTTGGGGTTGGTTTCATGCATGACACACTCAAACTAAGTAGCATCATCTGGCAGAAGGTGGTAAGCCAGGCAATTCTACCATTTCCATAGGATGCTGTCAGCATTTGCTGGCTTGTTCCAGTAGGATCTGAGATAGAGGTTAGCGCTCTTTTACCCCAGATGCAAGAAACCCAGCCAAAGAAACCTTGCTAGTGTTCATTATCCATTTCTGTATTCACAGCCCTGCTGACATCATTAAATCACTTCAGCAAAAATGATGTGCCTGGGTATAGTAAAGTCACTCTGCAAAAAGCTTAAAGCCCTTACACCACTATTTAAAATACACCATTAGCTATTCTACATATTCATTTCCAAACATTTCCCAATTGTTTTGATTAGCTATTGATTAGTACACTTAGCAGGTGAGTTCTTAATGGCTATTCAATTCATGTATTTACAAGTGTATCAAAATCTCATCAGCTCTTACTTGATTATTTCTTATTATCAATATTATTCATAATTATCAACAAATCAGTATTATACCATGATCACTGCAGTTACTAATACTCACATGTGCAACTTGGCCTTGCAGGTGGATTACTACCATCCCTGTCACTGACACACCCTTTCACTTGGACTACACAGTTCGAACAATCATGTTAACCCAGGATTACTTCTGTTCAATTTCCACATTTGAAAATAGCCGCCTCTGGTTTGGGGGCAGGGGGGAAGTTATAGTAATCACTCATTCATTAATTAATTTACACGAAGAAAATCTTTTGGGCCCATGTTTCCCCTCCTAGCATATTTGCTAAGCTGAAAATCCTTTAGGGGGTCAGGCAGCACATTGAAATACGTAATTTGACATTTCTAATAGTAACATGAATAACTTGAGTGTGTAGTTGAAGGGAGTGGGATAATTTCTGCAGTCCAATCCCTGTTCTCTGTGCTATTATGCCTTTTTATCTAATGACTCATGTAAAAGCATTTCTTGTAACAGAGACCAGAAAACAAGAACTCCTCCTCCACACCCCTTAAGACAGTGAGTTTATTGCAGTGTGAGCTACTGTAGTAGTTCAAGGGTGTGTAGCAGTGTACCCCCTTGCAGGCTCCCTCTCCACCCCAATAAATCCTTCATTCTTTGCTACACAGAGTGACAGGATAAGAGCAATACAAAGTGGACCCATCCAAGAATGGCCTATGGTTTCACATCTTCCTCAAGAGAGAGATGAAGACAAAATCCCTTCACAAGGGTAGGGCTGAACCTTGTTCTCCTGCTCCCCTGGTGAATGCTCTCACCCCAAGCAATAACGAAAAATGTGGGTAATGCTACGAGGTCTGTATTTTCAACTATCCTGGAGATAAGCCAGCCTGGCAAACCAGGCTCTCTCACAATGCTATGTGTGTCCCTCTGCCTACGTCTCAAACTGCTAAAAGCTTGGAGTCCAAACCTTCTCAGTACTTCAACAAAGGCAAAGGACTTTTTCAAGCACTTTGGGAACTCTGCAGACCAAAGTGAATGTGCCTGCAGGGTCAAATGGGTCTGTGTCTAGTATGTGGTCTGAAGTGCCCAATTCCTGTCTGCAGACTCTGGAGTAGCTGGCCCCTAATCCCTTCATGTACTGATGATTTAGGAATATGGAAAGCTACGGTACTGTGCAGTTGGGAAGGGAAAAAAATATACCTCCAAGGTCCTCATGGTCAGCATTCCTG
>NW_009940609.1:79433-97228 GCF_000696875.1 Nestor notabilis
ATTCCAGATGAAGCAGGCTAAAAGCTGAAAACAGGATCTTCTCCAGAAGAACAGAGTAAAGGTACTACTGGATACACGTATACACAAATCTTGCAAAAAGCTTTGTGCCAGGAAGACTCTTGCAAAACTTCATGTACCCACATTTAGATTAAGAAAGACAGGTAGTTAAGTGAACTGCACTGACTGCAAGAGAGAAGGGGAGCCTGTCATCTGGATCTATGTTTTTATCTACAGCTTTAAGTACACAAATATGTATTTAATACATACTTCTGAAAGTTTGTTTTCTGGGTTGGAAATGTTTTTTTCTTTTTTTAATCTGTCTACATGACAATAGCTCATCATAAAAGGCAAGCAAGACTGCATCCTTCTGGATGTGCAGGAGAAACACAAGAATAAATTTCACATTCAAAGGATGTCCAAATAGCGCTCCATTAAGGACACAGAACACCAAGAAAATTCTAAATGGAAATAATCTGAATAATCCAATTGCCAGTACAAAAATCAGAGCCACACTGAATACTAAAAAAAAAAAAAAAAAAAAACCACACAAAAAACCCCAACAAACAAACAAAAAAAAAGAAAAACAAAACCAAACCACATACCACCACAAAAAACAAAACACAAAACCAACTACCAGCTGTCCGTGCCAATAACCATCATCTTTAATGTTCATTGAATGAGACAAAAGCCTTGGGAATAACGAACACACAGCATTTAATTATGTAATAGGATGTAACCTAGTAAAATAGGAGTGGAAGAAGATCACTGCAATAAATGTCCTCCCTCATATTTGACAGCCTCCGGTAGCCCTTGACACTGTACACTAGGCAGCCTGGCTGCTGGAAAGAACCACTGCCAAGGCGAAGTGGGGATGGTGCTGGAAAGTGCACATGTGGCTGGAGGCACATCTGCTGGGGCTAGCACAAGGTCAAGTGCAGGCTGCCTGAGCAGGAGGCACCAGTGTGTGTCATATCTCTTGTATCATCATAATCATAGAGTAGTTTCAAAGGGTTGGAAGGGACCTTCAAAAGTCATCTAGTCCAATATTTGAAAAAGCAATATGAAATCAAGAATAATGTTTGGCAGCACAAATGAGAGCCCAAGCATGTCTTTTCTGAGAACAAGCTAGCCAATCCCTGGGATAACATGTGGTACATGGATTTAAAGTGAATGGAAAAATGGGCTCTAGCTCATCCTTCACTGGTACTGTATTATCTGACAATCTACCAGTTATTATGTGTCCTATCAGAAAAAATGGTCCCAGGAAAATAACCACTTCAAGAATTGGAAAGTTTAATTCCTCACTACAGAGATGAGACCCATATCTCCCCACAATTTGGAGCACCTCTTACCAGACTATTCCCCATCCTTGGTGCCATGGCAAGGGAGAACATTCACTTTCAGAAAGCTGATACACCTTATTCTTTGGAAGATGCTATACGCATTCTTGGAAACATAACACACCTTGATGTGATGGCATGAAAAGGGAGTCCAAAGGAGGAAGGGTAGAGTTTTATGAAAGTCACCGATCGCTGTCCGATTATGAAAGCACAACACCACCTTGGCAAGTCTAGGAAGACTGGGATCAGCCATGCAACATATAAAAACATAAAGAAAATGGGCTACCAGGACAGTAAAATTGCTGTGCTTACCTCATATTCCACTTTTTCCTCAGATGACACAATCCAACCGAGTCATGCAAGCATCTGCAAGGACCAGAGGTGTAGCACAATGTACTTGCCCTGGGAGTGCAGGTCAGGCCTGTGTCTGGGAAGCTGACACAGGTCAGCTACAGTAGTGAGCTATAGTAGTGCTTGAACTGGCTATCTTTTCTTTGGGGGATGTATGTCGCTGCTAGACCTTGGTAAAATTCACAAGAAAGTCTCAAACATTTCAGCTTCTGAAAGAAGTCAGAGCTTTTACAAGAGGTAGAGCACACGGGTTCAGAAAGTGTAGGAAAAGGTGACTCAGGGAGCTGAGGAAAGACCAAGCTAGCACTAGGATAACTAGTCAGGTATGGCTGCAAATAAAGGAGTCGAAAACCTTAACATCACAACTTACAGCTGATAAGAGCAAGGTTTTATCAGTTCCTGGGCTGCAAAAATATTTAGCAGACTTGAGTCTTCCTCAAGTTAGTTTAGACCTCCCGTTTGCCTATGCCCCACTCACTGGCTCTGTGAAATGTTTGCTGGTGCCCACCCACATCTCTCTTGATTTACTGTGACCCTGAGGAGAAACAGCATCCTAGTTTCACATTTCCAATATAACAGAAATCCTATGTTTCAAGATTCATGTTTGCATCCTGTTTTATTGCCACATCCCAAATTATACCCAATATGCAGTGTTGGTAGGTGCTTTGGCAATAGATAAAGAAGAACATAGCCAAAACCCGGGAAGTTAGCACAGGTGAATACCACATCAAAACACTTTCTAATAAGAATTCTTACTGTGAAGCAGGCACAATTTTTCCCAATTGCTTTTTCTCAAGCAACCTACTATGAATAAAGAAGCATCACCACGGAATAGTGAAACCTGGGGAGTTCACAGAATGTTAGCTTTAACCTCTTCTGCCCATAAAGAGCCTTTTAAGCATTCACCACACTAGCAACAAAAAATAGGTCTAGCACATGCATCAGAAAAGCCACTACCAAGAGTAATCTCCTTGAAGCCCTTTTCCAAAGACAATGTGTGTTTGGGGATATCCTCCCTTTACAACCATGCAAGATTATTTTAGTTAACAATTTTACTTATATTGCCACAATCTATACTGGAATAATACTTCTGGCCTCATAAAATTATATTCTCCAATTAAGACCCACTCAGCGAATCTGCTCAATAACCTAAGGACATTTCTCTAATGCCTCCATCTGCAAAATCTGGAATTGTGCTTCACCCAGCAAGTTCAGTTGCAGTTCAGTGGGCACAGACTGGGCTAAGGATGCTCAGCATATGGTCTCTTATCTGTAGATCCCAAAGGTTTTTAATGAAGATGACATGCCTCAGCTGCCCCTAATCCTGAAGAATCTGATTGCTTTCTGAATAGCAGAATGCACCCAAACCACTTCTGCCAAGAAAAAGTCAGGTTTATCTTATTTCTTAATGTGAGATCTTGCATGGCAAGTAAAAGCTAGCTGTACCCTGGGCAGTGGCAGTCACTAACGGTATTGGAATTATTTTCTCCACTTAATCACAACAGCAGGTTTGCCTCATCTGTTGGTCTCATGGATTTACAGCGTTTCACTGACCTACTTAATCTTCAAAGAGCATAAGTATCCTGCCATCCTAACCTACGGCTGACCATAGGAAACCTCCATTTTGAACTGAACATTTTCATTCCTTAGGATAAGGACAAAACAGCAAAGCAAGCTTCTCCAGACTCCCCACAAGAAAACCAGTTCCCTGACGATCTGTAAATCACTGTATTAGCCCAGGATACAAACACAGGACTATAAAGTCCAGACCATCAGGCAGCAAGGGGGCATACTCCCAGCCTCTGGCTGCTTTTCAAGCCCTTCCTTGACACCTGGATAAACCTAGCAAGGATTAAGTATGCTCAGCAAGGCCAGAAACTAGCCTGATTTCTGCGGCTGGTCTCCTCTTTCAGCACCACTTTGACTTAAGTCACAACTATTTCAGGCTTTGTGAAGCAGGCATGGGTCAATTTGACTAGCTCAGGAACAAGATTAAAAAACAAATAATCCAATTAATGAAAGAAGCAGAGCGTAAAGGTATTTGGAAAGGGTTAAGAAAGCCAGAAGGAGCAGCCAGCACACCCCTGGTGGGGTTTTTCACTCCAAGCAAGGGTGCACAGAGGTTCCTTGTTAGTTTGGTGGGGACATCAACATGGCTGCTCTTTGAACCCTGCAGTCCTTGGGACCATGACGTTCCACTGGGACTCAGGAAACCAAGGCAGGGGGGCAAAGACCCATATGCCGTGCAGACATGTCTTGCAGTTAAATAAACTCCGGAGACAAATGGTAACATTTGCAACTGCTGCCCACTTCCAATCCTACGACAACATCTCAGCAACGGCTTATATAAAACTTCCCTCCCGCCCATCAACCCAGCCTTCATGAGGCAACAACAATGAAATGTCAAAAGTGATTTAAGAGTATATCTTTAGCCCTGAAATAAGTGTTTGTGCTTAGGCTGAGGGGAGGGGAGAGAGGAGTGGGAAGAGGAAGATTAAGGAGTGCTCACAATTATTCACATTGCAGCCACAGAATATATGGGTAGAGCTATTCATTCAAAAAGTTGTTACTGGAAATGGCATTCAGCTGCAGAAATCCCTAAATATCATTTAGAGAGAGAGGCAACTCTTCTGCCTGCCTGGAGTGAAGAAAATTCAGGGCCTTGGCTCTAATTCCTTGTACCATTGCTGCAGTCCTGACCCTTGCGGTGTAAAACCTTACAATTAAGAAGCAATGTGACTGCAACAAACCCCACCATTGATGGTCTGCTTCAGAAAGGGTCATCACAAACATTTCCCCTTGCAAATCCAAGGCAAAATCCCCCCAGCCCTGAGTAATTGCTCAACTTTGGTGTTTGTGGCCACGCAGTTTTGAGACATGACTACATCTGTAAGATCAGCTGTTGAGGCACTGAGGAAAACCCAAAACAGATACGTTTGTTCGTTCCTGCTAGACCCAAGCAGCCAGAATCATGCCTGCATCCTCCCTACAGCTTATACACACAAGTATACCCACAAGTACTGAGGGAAGGAGAAACAGAGGGCATCAGAGTGCAAATATCCCCTCTCCCTTCTCCACCATGCTCTTCCTTCCGTGTTTCCATACGTCCCTTAGAGCAGGAGCCAAAAAGGTCATACGTTTTTACCCTAGAGATACGAGACAGAAATCATGTTCCCTTGCAAGCTACAGAACCTGATTAATTATAACTCACAAAGATTTCATCCACAGCACCTCAAGATGAGGTCAAGTCACAGAACAAGTGAAACATTTAGGGACATGGGGACACCAAGGCCAAGTGCTCAGGCACTGCAGGATGAGGTTAGTCCTTCTTACCGAAATTCTTGTGCATAAAACTGTCCTCAGACTTCT
Source organism: Nestor notabilis (assembly GCF_000696875.1). Lineage (NCBI taxonomy): Eukaryota > Metazoa > Chordata > Aves > Psittaciformes > Psittacidae > Nestor > Nestor notabilis. The sequence goes on from NW_009940609.1 coordinate 84,494, forward strand.
TGAAGTTTTGTACCTTAGAAACAACAGCCACACTGACAGCGGTAAATTACATGCTCTCCAACAACCATTTATGGCATAGAAACTCCAGAAACATGCACGTGCCACCTCTGCAGTCCCACTGATGGGGGCTCTGGGACTGCTCTTCATCCAACCTGTTGTTTTCCGCTCTGTACCACAGCTGATGGCAGAAGTGAAATAGAAATAGCAGCACAAGCACTACAGGCACTAACGTCTAGTTTCTAGGAACCATCTTTTTCATAGCAACTGCCTGCATGGAGATTCACTTCCACTGTCACAATGCCCTACAGATGAAACACCAAAGACATCACACAATGTCTTCAAAACCACTTAAAAAAAAAATAAAGTAAATATATATAGAGAGAAAGGTAAATGAAATCCAGCATTTGTACCAGTTTCCTCAGCTACAGATGCTCCTAAGTTCTTGATCACCCATTTTCTGAATGCTGCTTGTTTGCATGTCATCATCTGCATGCACCACTCTTGTAGAAAAGCAGAAGTGGTGATGGAAAAAGCTGGTGTGCAGAAAGCCAAACTCAGTTTTCATTTTAACTCCAGTTATCCATTGTCTTTCATTTCTTGGATCTCTTAGTAGGCATCAGCCTGATTTTATGCCCCTGACTCTGTAACCTTCAGAAATTCCAGCCTTGGAAATGTGAAACAACTTAATCAGAGTTTACTCAAAACTTCCTATATCTAAGCAGAGATGTTTGGCAAACTGCATCCCTCACAGTAATACCAATCCCTTCCCTCTCTTTCTCATGCAAAAAGAAACAGAGCAACAGATCAAAAGCCAACAATTACTTACAAGCTTTACCATGCCACAAAGTGAGCTTCTGATGGCGTCCTGTCAGGCATCTGAGGTGCTTTAAGTATTGATGCAGTGTCTGTACAAACTATCCCAATCCACAGCAAAGACAGCTCGATGGCTGAAAGCCTACAAGGAGAACATGGTAAGAGGGGAGCTGAGCAACCACAGTGGGGGCTAAATGCAGAACCATTGTGTGAGATGCACCAGGGGCCTCAACAGCCACTGTTTACAGCTGCTTTGGGCTGGCAGCAGCAGCTCCACCACTCCACACCAGAGCAAACAGCCAAGACAACCAGTGAGCTGTAACGCATGGTAGTGTGTCATATTTAACATCACAGCTTAGTTACATTCTTTATTAGCTCACTCAGGAGCATCATTTTACATGGCTCTGCTGGCCTAACACCTTCTCTTACACTGGTGTGAACCAGGGTCGTCTCCCCTGTTCCCCCTGCAAGTACATTTTGCAAGCACAACATGCCAGACACCTTTCTCACTGATCCAAAATGCCTCCCCTTTTGTGGTAAGGGACTTACAGAAACCACCACTAGCACTGAACAACCTGAGATAGACTCCCCATGGAGAGTTTAAAGCAGCTTTGGGCTTCTCTGCCTTGTTGAGCTGTCAATGGAGACACAGAAACTGAAGCAGGATCTGGACACACCAAGGTATGGCTGTAGCTGCAATTCACCAGAATGAACACAACAGCAACCTGGCTCAGCTTTTCTCTGACCTTAGTCATTCTGTGGTTTTCTACCAAGCACGTATTGGGACACAACAAAAACCAGCAGGATTTTGCAGACCGAAGTCCAAGCCCTGACCTCATCACACGGCGCAGTGTTGCAGGGCTGTGGGTGCAGCAGCGTTTTGCAGTTTCCATTTTGCCTGGATCTGAGCAACTCGTTCCCCAGCACGTAAATCTTCACAGCACGTATCTGCAGAGCCCTGGGTATTTCTGAGGGCCATGAGAACCATGGGCATCCCTCACAGGGCTGGGACACCCAGAACCTGTCTGCAGGTTTTGTTGTTGTTGTTGTCTTCTGACAGAAGACACTAGTTTTCAAAGCTACTTGTTGAGCTATTTGTAGAAGAGCCCCCCTAATACCAACAATCCAAAAGAACCAGGACTCTCCTACAGCTACTTCCCTTGCTCAGATTTGGGAAGGCAAGGTCTGGCTAGGCCAGCTGGGGGAGGTAATCAGCAGCAGAAGATAGCAGCAATCAGCTGTGGAGAGTAATCACCTCTTAGATGCCTTTGTGGAGCAAGCCCTGGGAGATAGGCTACTGGTCTTTCTACATATACACATCCACCTCTGTATCTTCAGAAATCCAAGCACCCTTTCAAACTCAATTCTGTAAGCTCTCTGCTTCTCAGCTTTCTTTTCTGCAAAAGCTGCTTGCCTTTCTTTTCTTCTGATATTTCATAAGAACATGTAATTTAATTTTCACTCTCACAAAACTATTCTTCTCTTTCTTTCATTGTTTGCCCTTTGAAAAGAGCTTTCAGAACCTAAGGTGGAAAATGACAATTATTAAAGTATTTTGAAAGCATTTACAGTATTTTCCATAGTATAAAACACTCTGCAAGCATAAAATGCAGAGGCTTTCCTCACAATTCTTATGGAGGTTTAATGCTGGCAATTATAACAATGCAAATGGTATTTCCAGCTTAACTATACTTGTGACTAAGCAATTTACTAGAAGTAATTTACTTGATTTGGGAATCAAAATGCAGAACTCACCTTATAATGTATGGTTGTGGCAATGGAGGCAATGAACAGAGGACAGAGCTTATTCAGAGAGATTTATTTTTCTAATAAGATTTGGAGAGTTCTCTTTTTGCTTTTAAATGTTACAGAAAAGCAGCATTTCTTCTCAAGGCTTGATTTCAGAGAAGGATTTAAAACTGCATTGAATCTTTCTGTGGCCCTTAAAGGGATCATAGAAGATGGCTCTCCATGGTTATTCTATTTCTAAATTACTGAGTTTATAGTTAATTGAATTACTACAGCATGGAGTGATATTTATGCATACTGTCTGTTTTCTGCTTTTTAAAGTGGAAATGAATCATGAGAAGTTACTGGTTTGCAGAAAAGTGTAGATACAGGCTACTGCACTGCAAAAACTTGCGTCTACATCTTTTGTCCTTTAAGGTACGTTGCTCATTGCTCTGTATGGCTGGAAATGCCCCAAACCCCTTCAAGTCTGGATAAAATGGTGCAAATGGGCAGCAAAAAGGGTCATAGCCGCTCTTCATAGCCTGCGCTCCCCAACCCTGGCCCATTTGCAAACATACTACAATAAAAGCTGAGTCACAAATATCCTGAGCAGGAAGAAGGGCTCTGAGCCCCAGTGGCAGGGGTGCTGCCAGCTCAGCTGCTCTGGGGGGACAACAGCATTTCCATTGTCAGGCTCATTCACACACAACACTGTAAATTTCTGAATGTGTTTTAGTGACTGACAGTAGTCTGGAGCTTCAGTACCTTCACAGGGCATGAACATCTTGGTGGCGACCAGTTAAACACTAGAAACACCATCTTTCCAATCTGGCTGGAAGTGAGGGGAGCAGCGGGACAGGACAGGGATGGGGAGGAGGGCACATGCTGGCACTTCTACCAGTCCAGGGGGTCTGCATGCCACGGGAGACCCTTGCATCACTCTACACTCTCCTTGTATCCACAACACAGGACCCCTAGATGCACCCCCCAGCACCTTGCTTCTGCCCCATCCCTCCAGCGGTACCCTGAGTTTCCCCTCGCACTTCCCCGTTGCCTTTCCTTCTACAGCCTCCAGCACCAGAACCCTACAATCTTTCTCCTTTCCTTCCCAACTAAATTCACCACTGCTGAAACACAGGATGGACAGTCTCCACAATGCAAACCAACATCCAAGGAAGGTGTTGCCAGCACCTGGATCTGCACAAAGAGAGATCTATATGGGTGCAGCTCCTGTGTATTCCACTCCATGCTGAGATCCCCATTCCTACACAGGCACATGGGCATGCAATGCCATTCTCCCCTCCACCAGCAGGATCCCAGCTGGAAATTTTACTTCCCTGGAGGCAAATGGATCTCTACAAGAACAGTGGGCAGGGAGGCCATAGAGGGGTAAGCTATTGCCTCTTGGCTAGGAGAGAGCAATGTAAGCCCTTACACAGTGAGCCTGTGCGCAGGGACACATGCAGAGGGGCTTTTCATGAACTCTGGCAAATACCTTTTTGAAAGACACATACCATTAGAGAAAATCCATTAATCCACCCATTAAAACCACCGGCAGTTCTGGCCCCACTGCATGTTTGGACACTTCTGCTTGCCAGAGCAGCACTCTGATTTCTGCATGTTGCCTCCAGAAACAACCTGCATTTTGAACAGTCTCCAGTGCCAAGAGCTGAAGCTGGAGGAGACAAGGATAAGGGCACCACAGAGGGGGTGCATTCAGCTGCTGGGAGGCAGCCACGAGCTCTTTGCTGTGAAGTGGCTTTTACTGGCATCATCTACTTGCTCTGACACCTGATGCCCTACAGAGCATAAACAGAAAACACATCAGGAAAATAGTCAGGAAGAACAGATAGAAGACTGTTATTGGGTTTACATTTTCCAGGCCTGATTTGTAGTGAATAGCTGAGCTTTACTGCCAAGGTAAGGGATACTGGGATCCAGAGAGAGGCCTGGTCTTCTTGGCAAACTAAATTAACAGTGTCAGTGACAGCACATGGCTTGCACTGGAAATACACAGATAGGGAAAACACACTGAAAAAGCCATTTGTTTGTTCTGAAAGTTGTGGTCCTCAACTTCAAATTTCAGCACTGAATCCAGCACTACTGAAACTTTTGATTAACAAAGAAAGAGCACTGTCCTGAGCAGATGACTTTACTTCTCATACAAGGAGCTTTATGCTGATGAGTCAGGTTTTATATGAGGTAGTAGAGCAATGAAATATATCCCATTTACCCTGGGAAGACTCAATCCCCGCCTACACTGGATTTGGGATGAACAAAATCCATATGCTGCACTTCCTACAGACCCAGTTCCATTCAGTCACCATGCATTTTTGTTTGCAATAACTACAAATTCTGCCAAAAACAGTCCTTAAAATTTATTTCTGTAGTGGCAGCCTCTTGGTTTCTGATAGCAGACTGGTGAGATACAGACATCACAGTCCACATTCGTAACACCGCAGCTTTTAAAACTCATTACACCCCTTCACATCCAAAGGCCTGTGGCCACAGTCAGGGCAAACTCCTTCCAAGCAGCTACCCTTGACATTTCCTGATCCCAAATGTGATGAGGTTTGTTCCAGCCCCTGCATTTACTGTTCACTTTATTTATGTTTCAAGTTAGAATTAGTGGCAGTCTCTGTTCTAAATCTGACTTTGGGAATATAGGGCATAGGAGGTATGTGTAGATTCAGCTACGTGGCAAAAATAATGAAGATTACGTGATGCCCATGAGAGCCCCCTATTGTATTTCAAGCACAAGTGTCTCCTCCATCTGTTTTCGGTTTTCCTGCAGAGATACATATCTTGAAATAATTAAAGGAAAGCAATATCTGAGTATCGCTTCTTTCTGCTACAATCCAAGAGCTATAAGCAAACACAGCTGACTTGCTGGTCCTAACTAGTATTGTCTGCATGTCCACAGCTAATGCTAATTACACATTAAATCACTCTCAGAGTATACAACACCCGTTACATACAGTAGATATTTCTGAGTTTCCTCAAATGCCTTATTACATTCTCTTTCCAAGCCTGAGTTTACTTTTATGTCTTTTGATTATTATAGAGGCAGATGAGGCCAAAAGTTTTCAAAAGTGACTGCCCAGAACTTAAAAATCAAACAATCCAAATACACAACACTTAAAATGGTTGCTGCTCAATTGGAAAGGCTCAAGCTTTCCATGTATCAGTTGCAGAAAAGGATCCTTTTCCCATCTCCCACTGTGAACCCTCGCTTTTTGAGCCTGCCCAGCTGGGATAGCAGACTCTCAGGTAGACCCCATTCCCATGCCCTACACTGCAGGAAATCCAGGAGAAAGGGGCTTATCAGCTTCTGCTTGAACATTGCCTCCTGGCAAACCTGAAAAGAATGCTTTTGTCACCTTTTGTCCCTCCCTTCCCTGTGGGGTGAACAAAGGAACCTGGGGACTAGGGGTTACTGACAGAGCCCAGCTTCTCTACAGTCTCAGGAAACATGGCCATTGCCATCTTCACTGAGAAACACCCAGTGGGTCAAATTTACACAGTGTAAGGTTTGTATCCATCCATTCAAGACAAGCATGCCAACATTATGCATTCATTTGGCCCATGAGGTCTCCTCATTCATAAAAAATAAAACCAGATGCCTGGCTACCCAATTGCTCTAATTATTTAAAGAAGTTTCTGATATTGGCAACAGCTACAGCACACATAATTCAGCCTCCGTACCTTTCTCAAACACAAGACAAACACATCAGTGTGTTTTATATAAACCTTTCAGGACATTGGTTATTTTATTTATTTATTTATTTAAATGTAAGTGCTTTAAGCAGCTGAAGCCAACTCCCTAGTTACCTTGCCATCCCAACTACTTGTAACTTTCTGCTATGTTTTCCCATTGCCTTGTTTTCTTCATGTTTAAATAGGTTTCCAGCTCAGATTTCCTGATTACATTCATTAGAATGTGTAAGTTAATAGTTTCTTTCACAGAGTTTGAGAAATGTAGAAAAACTGCAGAATTTGAACTCCACTGCCTCTTGTTAGAAGTTAAGGCTAACATGTGCAACTGCACTGCCACTGAATAGAGCCAGCGCTGCCAGGCTGTGCATGACATCTTGGGGTGTTATAACTTGGAGAAGATTCTGCTCTCTGATTCCTGTGGTACTATTTGGTGGAAAAGGCTTGAGGGTAATTGAGTACAGAAAACTTGTTCCTTTCTGCTTAAGCACTTGGATGTGATTCAATGTGACATGGTTAGGCGTGATCTTGCAGAAATCATCTAATTTGTCTGTGCTTTCTGTTCTTAGATGCAGAGTCAGGACTTTCTAGTACTGGCTTATTAAGTCTGCAGTGGTCAGCTAAGAAGATAGATTCAGCAAATTCTGTGTAATGATCACAGGCCTGTTAGCTCAGCCTTGCATCCTCGTACATTTCCTGCTTGTAACCTGGAGAGCAAATGATCTCTTGGAAGCAATTTATGGCCTTTGAGGCCACTCCGCTATCCTCTGCTCTCATTTAGATGCTGACTTACTATGTGAACCTACTACATAGCAAAACCTTTCTCTCTTCCTCTTTCTACAAAAGATTGACTTGTTCATGTAAATCACTACAGAAAGGCCAACTATCATCAAAATATTATGGACCAAGACAGTAACTAACTTGGACTGAATTTGGACACCTGAATGCAAAACTGCATGTGTCTCTGTGGTGCCCTGACAGTTGTATACAGTCATGTCATTGCCTGCCCTTAGCTCAGGGGCCATACCAGTTGGTGAATGTCAAACCCAACAAGTGAATTTATTTGGCATTTCCAAATAGATTTCCCCTATATCATTTACCTGTGCATCACTGCATGCAGAGGAAGAAAACATGGGGTTATCTTACATTTTTGTGTTGGTTGAAACATGTAAGCCCACTAGCTGTATTAAAAACACAAACTTTGTTTAAAAAGTTGGAGTCCGATTTGTAATGAGGATAAGATTAGAGAGCTTCCCTTCAGTGAAGTCAGATTTGCAGCTGTTACCCAATATAGCCTTTACCCAGCTGTTACCCAAACCAATGGTTTTTGAACAAAAACTGTGTAACTTGAAAATTCTGCATGACAGGTGATCTTAAAATGAAGATTTATTTAAGGGTCTGTGACTAAGCTCTGTCAGCATGTGCCTGGTCTTCCAGGTCTGCTGCTGTGAAAACACCAAACCTCCTTTCTGAGCCTTGGCTAGATTATCTCTTCTGTCTGCGCTTACACGTATCTTACCCTTTTTCTCTCTTTCTGTTGTTTCATCTTCCAGAGTGAAGGTAATATCTGAGTAGATCATAATTCAATGCAGTCACTAAATTTTCCTCAAAAGTGAAGAATCTTCTCAAACTCTCTTTGAAAGTTAGTTTGAAAGTATTTTGACTCTCTAGTCTTGTTCATTAGCTGCTTTGTTAAGACTTTCAGGGTCTCTGATCTGCTGTTCCTGTGGGAAAGTGAGGCTATAAAATGCATCAGCCTTACCTAGTAGGTATGTATGGATATGCGCGTATCTTCATGTATTAGTAAAGACTATATCCCTGAAATTTGTCACCTGTCCTTACAGTACATTCATTCATTTAATAATATTATCAATGGATCTTTCTAAATCCTGCTTTAACTAACAAGTGAATGAAAATACAGTATAGTAAAACTTAAAATCTACCACCACAAATAGTACTACCAGTTAACATAAAACTCAAGTGGAGGGTCCTGACTAGAAATAATGGTGGAAGACATGAACACGCACAGATACAGAGCATTTGTCCATCCTCTAGACAATTGTGTTCAATATCTATTGTTTTCAAACTAGTGGCTTCCTGACTGCAAAGTCACGTATTTTGCAAACAGATCTTTCCCTGTGGCAAATCCCAGCACCGAAGCAAAGCCATACAACACAGTTCACCTCTTGCTCCAGCACTTTGTGTTTCTAGCTCTTGGGTGGCTGGAAATTGCTTCCGTCAGGAAAAAGCACAGCAGCAGCACTTGGAAATGTTGTGATAAAAAGAGACAGCCAGTGCCCTCTTCTGTGTTTTGTTTTTATACACTTCAGCTCTCCATTACACACCATAACGAGAGGCTGAATACCCTGGATAATGGGAAACCTAGATAGCTTTTCTTTTTCTGCCTACTCGGTATTTCTGCTTTGTGGTTCCTGGGATGCTCATTTCCAGGATGACAGGTTAGCTCAGAGGCAGCAGTGCAGAAATTGCCAATCCACTGGCAGTATCCTTGACCCAATGTCCCAGTCAGAGCCCACCGGGCTGGGAGAGCTCAGGTGGGTGCAGCGTGGACAAGGCTGAACCACTGCTGGGTTTCTAGAAGCGAAAGTTGTGTTCACACACCGCTGCTTTTCAGCTAAGTCCTGCCAGGTCCATGATACAATTTACCCACAAATTACATAATCAGTCCATGGAAAATGAGAACTAGATCTGTCACCTGTTTCTTTTTTAAAACTACCACCCTGCAGGAGCAACAGTCAAGCATTACCTCAGTGTAGGTGCTGTCACTGTTGCTTTGACACCTTGGCGACCACATTCCAGATGCCAGCAGGTACACCCCTCAAAGAGCTGATGGAGGTACCAGAAGCTAAACTTTAGGAGGACTTTTTGCCTGTGCCAGTTATCCCAATCATCCACTGCTTCTGACATCCCAGCTCTATCACTCAGCAGTAGTCCAGCTATTTCTATGCAATCCTGTCATGTGCTCTGCAGACACAGCCTGAACTTTTCCCATCCAACCATGTCTTGGTTTGCCAGAAGCTTGCTCTCCAGTACTCTCACTCACACTGGTTTGAGATCAAGAGGCTTCATGGATAACCCACTGACCTGAGACTTTAAAGCCATACAGGCAACTCAAGATATACACAGATGCCTGTGATTTCTGAAAATAATCTGCTTGAGTTCAAACTAAGCATCTGAATACTAATGAAGGTCTGCACCCAAAGTTTTTAGAGGATTTCTATCAGCATCTGCACTGAAGGAGCTGTTGGGGGGACTTCAGCCTTCCACTAGCACTGGGAAATGACACATAGCCACTTAGCTGCAAAACCCCAATATTTAGATGTTTGGCCTCATGCACCTATGTACCTCCAAATGTCCAGTCCTAAAGTGTCAGGCCTTTTGCCCATGATTATCTGAATGAAACCTCACAAAGCCTTATGAAAACAGTGATGATATTCTGAAAGTGTTAATTGAAATTAACAAAACTTTTGATTTGGGTTTGTTTTGGTTGTTTTTTTTTAGCAAATCTTCTAGGTAGAGCTGCTAACAAATTTGCTAACTGGAGAGGCTTTCTGCCAGTCCACTGCATTCTGCCTTATGAGGAATTACCATGACAAACCCGATTTCTGTATTAAGAGAATTATGAATTATGGATCATTATATCTTAGTAACACTGAGTTATAGTAACACAAAATAGTGGGGAGTTCTTTATAAACTTTTGATACTGTATTGTTTGTTTATATGCTTCTGTAAGTACTGGAGTAGAGATTGACAAATAACAGGTAATCTCTTTCACTTGAACCCTGGTAATCATTTTCCCTTAAACCAAACACACTTACAGGATTGTTAGATCAGAAGTAACAAGGAACTACATGTCTTTCCAATGTGTCTTTTGAAATCAGTCTCTTATCTTTATACTAGATAATTTTTTTTCACCAATAATGATCTTAGATAAAGCAGAGTATGTTCGCTCATATGCGTTACCTGTACGCTTCTGAATACCTAGGTGGAATTGCAGATGATAACTTGCATTCCAGCATCCTGGAATATAACACCAGTCCTTCCTGTGATAATCTTGTAAAAGCTGTGATGTTGATTATCTCAGTAAGATTTTCTCCTCAAAGTTACCCAAGAATTTTAGGAGATCTGTGTACAGATACTTTAAAAAAAACCCAGTCATTTTGTGTATCTCATCTTAATGAGTGCCTGTTTAGAGGTCTTTTAGTGCATTTTATTAAATTCTCACACCCAACTCAATCAGGAAGAAATCCATGCTAACTTCAAGTCGTACTTCTGCCTCTCTGTGCCCAGACTCACAGACTTTCTGTCACTAATCCCCCGACTTCAGGGAAACTGTTGAGGGAATACGATGCTATTCACATGAGTAGAGGCATCACAGCCTGCCTCTTCTAAAGCTAATTTTCCTTTTAAATTGGACTTGCACCTAACTGAGCTGGTATTTGTAGTCCTTAGAGGAGTGTAGTTTACTCCTAGATACTAATTGTAGTCCTTTTACTACAGTGCTGATCTGCACAGGGAGACTGAAAAAAAATCAGCCAAAACGTCAGCTGAGTAAAGCTTCACTTTCCAGAAGAGAAAAACTTGACAAATCTGACATGCTAGTGCAAAAGGAGCATAGAAATCCCTACCAAAAATATGTGGGAGGGAACATATATTTAAAATAGGACCGCCTAATTCGGCTGCTAAATCAATGTAAGGAGCTCTGTACGCCTGTGTGTGCGGGAGGGAGAGGGAGACACAGAGGGAGAGAGGAGCAGAGGGAGGGAGGGAGAGAAATGTGCCTTTCACAGAGCTGGGAGCTTGATGGGAATGTTTGATTAGCTCCTCTCTGAAAGAGAAAAGGTGTCCAGGCCTCCCTCCGCTGCCTGCCTCCCCTTCTGTAGAATAATGTTGGCTGGAGTTTGGGGTACAGAGAAAACTGGAAAAAAAAGCACTTTCATACTGTGTGGAGAAAAGGAATAAAAAGTTGCACACCTCAAGCAAGGTAATTCTGATGTCATTTCTCTGCTATATTTATTTATGAGGGAGAGGGGGTAGTTGTTTATTTGCTTTTTCTTTGATAAGTTAGATATTTTCACTGCTAAGAAACTGGAGGGGTGTAATTTTTTGTTTAGTGTTCCAGCTGTGTGCATAGCATCAAAGACCTAAGAAGATGAAGACCCAGTTGTAGAATGAAATTGTACTTTAAGTTATATATACTTCATTAAGTATTTATAAAAGCATTAAATCCCTACTGTTGAAGTGGACACATATACTCACTGCCTGAACAGGGCTAAATTATTTGGTGAAGAACAGCGTGTATTAGTCACACCTCAATAGACATATATATGACTACTGTTCAAACAGTATGTAATAGGTAATGCAACTTGTTGCTAGGTGTAAAACGGTTTTGCTTTGAGGACTTGTTCTTTATCTCTTTGATCAACAGGAAGGTGTGTGTTGTATCATTAATTAGCATTACCTGACACTGGGGAACACTAATCTCCAAGATAATGAATGGAAAATAGTATTATTCCAATGATATATATTTATATAGTGTAAACTCCCTTGCTAGATGGGTAGATACAGATGTATGAATAGTACAGTAGCCTAGACACTATATATCCTTTTGTGCTGAGTGTTTGTTTTGCTGGTAAGGCTCCAAAAATGAATAGCATTGTCAAGCCTGCCACTGCCATTCAGCTCCCTGCAGAAAGATTAGAGCCTCGATAAGTCTCTTCAAAATGTGATATCTCTCAGACTAGTACTAACATGAACCAAATGCCCCAAGCAAACTTTCAACCCTAGTTAATATTTTGTTTCTAGAGTTATGGGAACTACACGACATCCAGAGCAAAAAAAAGAACTACAGATTACAGAGGCAGATCCACCTTAGAGCACACTCTTTTTCCTCTAACCTCTCCAAAATTTAACACAAAAAAACCCCACAAAAAGCAAGCACACATAGAGAAAAAGATAGCTTAGATGGCTTCTAAAATACATTTGACTGAGGAGAACAATGGGCTCATGTTTATAGCTCATACTTTACTGTATATGTTCTACAGTTAAAAACACCTTTCATTTGATTACGCTCAAAGAGTATCTGTTTTTCTATATCTTTAGTACCATGCTCTTCAGACTTTTTTCAGTTCATCACTTGAACAACAGTCATGGTCTCTTTCAGAGATGCAAAGACAGCTCAAGCAAAAATAACTGCATTACACTTACACACTACTTTTGGAAGATTAAATTAGTAACTTATTTTAAAGAAGCTTATTTTGCTTGCATATTTTACCTAATCCTTTGAGTTGCTGTGGTTGTTCTCACTGGGATGACAGGGAAGACTTATGTCTTTTGTCTTATCTCAAGCCTTGACTGTCCTGCCGATATAATTTAATATTGCTTTGTGTTTCCACCTGCACTAAGATTGTTATGTTCTTAACCTGCTCACCACCATATGTAGAACATTTCTTTCCC